>NC_091929.1:3560909-3860909 GCF_041260155.1 Ptychodera flava
TATATATATATATATATATAATAATCACCATTATGTATATGTTTGTATAATTCTAGCCTTCCGTATCAGGAATGCTCAAGTACGCGTTGGTGACAGCCCTAACATGGAAGAGAATCCAGTCTGTGGGAGCATGGTGTTGGGAAAGCGAGTCAGACAGGAGACCATCACCGTGACTTGTGGTTGTGAGACTCCAATGACAGGGAGATACGTCAGTATCCAGCTGATTGACAAGGAACAAACTCTTCATCTGTGTGAAGTTGAAGTTATGGTTCAAGGCTAGCTAAAATGACATGTCGCAAAAACTACCTTGTTCTAACTCAGTAGAGTTATCTTTCTCTTAAAGCTATGTAGGAAAAGTTATCGCACTTTACCATGTGTATTGAAAGTTTGATTTTTCCAAGAAGAATATCTTTGCTAATTCATGTGCATTATTCAAAATAAATAATTCCTCGATCTTGAGTTTCTGTCGTTGTTTTACCTTGTGTTCAGTTTGCGTACACTTTTGTTAATTCGATCGGCTGTAATGTCTGTCTGCCTGCGTGTCGATCTTCTCCCTGTCTGTCTGTTCAATATATCCAGAATGACCTATATGATGGACAGATGCATTTTGCCAAGGACTAAAACTGATCAAATTTAAATATTGTGTTGTTAAACTACTACCAGAACAGCTGGTATTTCTGAAAAACAGCAACTTCTCCGAAATCATACGAGTTTGATGTATTGTTTTCAATATGAATCTTGTTAATTAGATGTGTGAGTAACCAAAAGAATACAGAGGATAATTTTTCTGAATTGATAAAATGCAGTGACATTTTAATTTTCGAAACCATGACATATTTCCGAATTTTCACGCATGAAACTATTTGCACGAACTTAAATATCTGTGGAATTTTGTGACCTCAGTGGAAATTTTTAAGTTATTTGAATATGCAGTATAGAATGAAAACTTTTTTATAGGGGAAACTTTGAAGATAAATGTAAGATGGTTATTATAGTAGGATTTCCATCGTTCATAGTCGAGTCTTCAGTAAATTGTGAAAACAATAAGGTAACATGCGCCTCAAAAGTGAAAGACTTAAACTTTTGCTCAAACTTTCCTCAATTAAACTTTCTACCATTCTCTTACCAAAGCAAGAATAAAAACTAAGGGTCACCGTGCGAAATTTGGTACTAGCGAGAAAAATTACACAAGATTTCCAGATATTTGAAATTCAAAATGGCTGCTATCCCTGTGTTACCTCTAGGGGGGATTAAGTTTTCGATTTTCGAAAAACTAAAGGTTGAGCACCGGAACATCTTGTTCTCAAGAAGATACCGTTTTGGAATCAAAGGTCTAATGCATTTAAAGTCTCAGAACTCAGTCAGATTTCGTGACGATATCAAACTATAAACTTTAAGGATTAATATGGAAATGACAACACCAAAAGATGATGGGTTAAGGTGGCAATATTTCATCAACGTGATAAGAGAAATTGACTTCAAAATGGTCAAAAACGTCCCCTTTTCCCCTGAGAGGAACTGTAATCTGTATCATTACTGAAAGTATGAATATTTAAAGCTAACAAAATTGTTCGGGCTTAAAAGTGTACTGGTTTTCAATTGTTGATTGAACCCGCCCCCACCCCGCCCCCGATTCCGCCGACCCCGGGCTGTAAATAATGACGGTTCCCTTACGGGTTTATCTGCTTATTTTGTTAATTCGCTAGCAGGGTTGTTTTAGCTTTCTTCAACTTAGTTTCTTCAACTTCAACTTAGGCCTAAATCAATCCGCGTAAGTTTGAATCATGGGTTTGGCTGCGTAACTTCAAGTATAAATACGACATTGAATCCGTTCTTGATCATTAGTTCGCTGGTTGATGGCAATATACATCATAATCGTTGCCTACCGGCCAGTAGGCAATTAGTGAAATTGAAGCATATGTTTTCGCCGTACGGGACCTATCGTTACTCGATGTTAATTCTTTACTTCACAATACTTGACTGTTTACTTTAGTTTTAACCGTGATACTTAACAAAGATTGGTTTTCAACATTGCAGTATTTCCCCTTATTTATTTATTTGTTTATTTATTTCACCGTGTACACATACGTGACATTGGCATAAGATAAAATACAAAACAAAAGATTAACAAGATTGAACAACTTTGCAAGAAAAAGATGAAAAAAGCCGTCTCAAAATTACATATTATTATAATATCAGCTCAATTCGTATTCCGATTGAACGAAAATTATTTTGACCCTCCTAGTCAGTGTGCGAAACCAACGTCGGTCCCACGGTCCGAGACTTACAGATTTCTGGACTGACCGGAAGTTTTAGTAGCATGTTGGTCGTTGTGACCGACTGGAATTTCAAATAAATGATGAAAATTCCTCCGTCAAGACCTGTAACAGCTTGTAATTCAGATGATGACTACGAATCTGCCGGGACAGGGGTGAGCAAATCCACTGGCAGTTTTTACCGCCGGGCAAGTAATTATTGGTGGTTAATTACTAGCCGGCCGACGTGCTACCGTAAATTAGGAGAGTAGTAAAGTCAATCAGAATCAAACGACAGAGAGAACCGCATTGTCTGAGGGCAAAGCGAACACATAGACAGTTTCCGAGCTTAACTGACATACAATTCTTCAACCTGATTAACATATAAAGAAATATGCAATTCGTGAATGAAGGAAAACGCAGTTCTGAGAATTGAAATTACAACTGGCATTAAATCTTGAAAAAAGGCAAAAGTTATGCATGAAAACATCTACGGAAGCGTCTACCTAAAAATTCAACTGATGCGGATCCATTACACGTGTTATGCAGTGTGAGTAAGCCCTTGCAGCATGCAAAAGCAAAGACCTTTCAAAGATCAAAGTAAAACAATATGGAAGTGAAATTAGTTGTAGTCACAAGTGAAATTCTTCGAATAAAAGGACTATGCTGTGAGAGATGAAATCGTTCGTGCCCAAAGAGAAAATAAATGTTCTTTGCGACGTTAGCTGGACTGGCAAGTTGGCGGATATGTCATGAATGGGACTCGTCTATTTGGGAAGAGGGCCCGATACCGCAAAAAAGTTTACTTTTGCTTGAAGTTTGGTCACTATAACTTGCATTCTTTATTAGTTTTCTTTCATCAATAAAGTACTTTTTCAAATGTAACGAGTTTATAGAACCTCCTGATATTCGCTTACCCCTTTCAACAAATAGTCGAGATCTTTATCATAGTCTGCCATGCTTTTAAGATATTGCAAGCACTGGAATCAGGCGCGAAAGTTTGTCGACTGCAAAGTTTTGAGTCTATAAAAGCATAATTTCTAAATTTTAAATGTGCCTGATTCATATAAACCTACATTATCATTATTGCTGCAGAAATGTAATTTTAAGGTTATAAAGTCTGTGCAATCCGACGAAATATCGCAGTGTAAATGGTAATACTCTGTATTATTTGTACACATTCATCACGAAATATTCTGACAGTACTAAATACTGTCAAACTATGAAAATTTTAATATAAAAATTAGACAAGACGAAGATTTGAGTTTGATAATTGTACTCGAGTTCACATTCACATGCTATAGATAATTAACATGTGATAAATAATTTGTATATTTGAATTTACTTTTGATATATTAGTATGTTGATTGTAAATTACATGCATTTAACTGTTTTATTGAGTTTCTAATAAATGAGACGATAAGCATTGTAATCTATAATTATTTCTGTAACTCTACATTCAGATTACATTTAAACTTACAAGTTTTAGTATGTGACAAAGCGGCAAAAACCGGTAAAGGTCGTGACAGAACACATTGATAAAATAGAAGTCAGTGTTGAAATAAAGATCACATAAAGACCATTCTGAAGGAGATTTTTTGAAAAGTAATTTTCTTAACTTTACAGCAAATTTTCTCCCATCTTTTTTCTCGGGCAATTATCTGCTCTTACAACACTGGAAACTGGTCTACTGTTTTTGACTTCATGGGATCATTAATTCTGTTAAATCAACGGATGTCAATTAAATCCCTGAGTTAAAGAGGAAGACTAAAATACGAAATAATCACTCCCATGATAGCGATTTGCCTGCCCTTCTTAGTTGCTTAAAATCTTTCAAAATTGCCTTTATTTTGTTGTAATGACCTCTGAAGTCTGCAATGGTTGCTCTCTGCTGTGAAAATCGATAACATGTGGTGCAAAATTATATCAGGAGTGAGGCCCGTCTTTTTACACAAGAATTGAATAAGAAAGCAAAGAGAAAGTCAGAAAGGGATTAGGTTAAACTAAAGTCAATCAGCTTTCACGAATATCCAGTGATACGATAAATAATATTTGCTTTCCGGCCAAGTTTGTTTTGTCATTCAATTGAATTCATTCAGGAGATAACGTGAGTGACGTCATCGAATATGTGCTGCCAAATAAAAACGAAAATGTCCAGGGCATATATATATATATATATATATATATATATATATATATATATATATATATATATATATATATATATATATATATATATATATATATATATTCGCTATGTATAGAAATATTAACCAAAGACCCCGAAGATATTCAGTTTTGCTATAAATGTCAATTCAAGCACCTTCTAAGGATTCAAATAAGTTCCCTACAGCATTTTGACCACATAGGTGTTAGAAGCTGATAATTTGTATCACACGAAGTTGCCCGCACATTTAAATACTAGTACAATCCTTTCGGACCTTTGGAAGCAAAATGTTTATCGACTTCAAATGAGTTCCTGTATACCTGTACATTCCCCAGTTATGAGTTCCAAGTTTTCAAGACGAAAGCTGCAATCCTGACAATTTTGTTTCCGTTTTTAGTATCTCATATGAAAACATTGAAGAAATAAGAAATTAAAATGACTGTACACGGAAGGGCCACACCCGATATTAATGACTTGTCATCATGTTGTCTCGGATATCACGTTGGTTTGTGCATTGACGCTACGTACAGATATCGACCTCCACGAACGTTGACCGTTTTTTTTTGTCACATGTACTGATCAAATTCAAAAGTGTTCAGTGACTGTTCCGATATTGAGTCCTCGGGTTTTTCTGATTTGGAGCATGAGCCTTCTGGGAGATTCACGGTAATAACTTACAGAAAATGGTCGCAATAAATAAAAGATATTCTAAAACAACGCGTTCTCACAATCTTGAATGTTACCGTCAAATAATAATGATTGAAGATAAATGCACTCGTGGACTAGCGTTACAATTTGTTTCCGATGGCTGACATACTATGATGATGTTAACTTTTACGTCGTTGGCGGCGTCGTTGTCTTCAATTACGGCTGTAAACTGCTGTGTGCAGGTTGATCGGGAAAGCAAAGTACTGGTAACTACCAACATGTATTATTTATCACCTTTCATCACAGTTCGAACACTTTTGAACAAGAATATTGTTGCAATGTTCTTTAAGAATGGTCCCAGATACATTAAAAAGTTGAGCTGGGACCAGTCCCTATGTGCATGTTCGGACAACCGGGAGTCCCAAGCAGTAATGTGAGGATTGAGCTACGCTCACTATGGACGAAGCACAGTTTACAGAGTATTACCTAATGCTGAGGACTGCCACGCCCCATGGTCAAATGTATGATTTTCACAGTGCTAACTTTAGCTGTGTTTGATATCAGATCGAGGTAGATTTTCTCTATGTACGCTAGCAGCGTCAGCTAAACTCTCTCTTGGAGACATTTTAACGGCGATGTCTCTTCGGCTATAGGGTGAAACATTGCAATGTTATTTCATAAACATTCAGTGAGACAATCCCGTTTCATTATCGTACATGGCGATACAACAATCCATATAGGCTAGACAGTCGATATTGTCAATGTTTTCCCAATGTACGACAAATTCTTCTGAGTTTAAGTAGAGAGGTGCCGTAACTTTACAGTTTCAGTTACAGTTAGTTAGTTTATATAGCGGAGTGTCAACGAAAACCATTATCCAACTCGCTTTACAATAAATACAGAGTAAGAAAATGTAACCAAAAGGACATCAGATGAAAAGGTACAAACAGTGTTCATAACACTAAGTGTTAACTGTCCAACGCTTGAACCACTCCCGTGTTCATTACTTGCTGCATCTATTATGGATACAGGCCTAGAATTTGCCAAAAAGGTAAGTTTTTAGGTCTGCCTTGAACTGTTAGTAAGTTTCTGCTTTCCTCAAACCTATTGGTAATCCATTCCACCTTTTTGGACCCTGAACACTGAATGCCCTATCTGCGAAGGTTTTACGAAATGTTCTAGGAATCTCGTACGAACTTTCAGAATTACTACCTGACCGAAGTCCTACACGCCTGACTACAGATGGAGTTAGCATGGATATTAAGTACTCAAGTCAATTCTGAGATGCACAGGTAGCCAATGTAGAATCTTCAAGCATTCTGTGGCACTGTCATATTTATTTTTGTCCAGGATGGTCTTAGCTGCCATGTTTTGAATCCGCTGTAGTTTCTTTATGTCGCATTCCGGAAGTCCTGCGTAAAGAGAGTTAGCATAGTCCAAATGTTAAAGTATCATGCCTGATGCTACGATTTTCCTTTCATCAAGAGTCAAGTACTGTTTAATTGGCTTCAATCTTTGTACATTTCCTGCTGCAATAGCGCATTTCCTCGAGATGTTCTTCCTCATCGACAGATGTTCGTCGAGATCAAAACCAAGGTGTTTTATCACCTGCGTCCGTTCGATGTTACATTCATTGACCGTTAAAGTCTTCGACACAACTTTCTGCAGATGTACTCTTGACCAAAAGCATATGGATTCTGTTTTACTGTCATTCATCTCTAAAAACTTTACTGTTAACTGTTACTACCATGGGAACTGCAGCTTTACCCGCGACGATCAAACTTTAAATGTGGAAACGCAATCTATGGACACAATTTTGGTCACCAAAACTGATCAAACCCTTTGAAGGGAATCAATGGTCTTTGATCGAAAGTAATACGACAACTTTCTTTTGATAATGGTACACATTGCAGGGATTGATAGTATTCCAAAATCCATTTACTGGTATATATTATTAATTTTCAAAGACAAGAAATCTCCTCATCAGATACTACGGTGGAAGCAAAGACTGAATCACATGACTGTGGCCGAATTAAAGTACAGAAAATTATTCACCGTGAAAACGTATGTAGACTAGAGAACAAATATCTCTCATCCTCAGCAGAGTTCGCTGTATGTCCATATAGTCCTGTTTCATAATTCAGGTCCATGACATATTTATTTATTTATTTATTTATTTATTTATTTATTTATTTATTTATTAGCCGTGTTCACAATAATGACATTGGCTCAGAAAGAAAGAGAGGAGGGGAAGAAAATGTATAACACTGAACAGTTTTCAGATTCACTTCATTCACATTAGCTCAGAAGTGATTAAACTTTCTGTTTGAAAATCTGTAACAGCTCATTCATGTATTTTGCAACAACATGAACAATGCAACTGTCAGTACATGACAAAAAGTACTTAAAAAGAGAATCATTGTCAAAGCATTTTAGCTGGTTCTGAATGTTAAAAATTATTTCTAAGTAAATTGTTCGTACAGTTTGTGCTGGTTTACTTGGACATAATAAAGTACAATGATTTCATCACCAACACCAGAATGACAAAGGGTACAAAGTCTAAGATGTCTTGGAATGTTTTTAAAACGACCAATTTCTATTGCAAAAGTATGATCAGAAATTCTTGCCTTTGTCAAAGCAATTCTGTGAAATGGAGACTTAACAAGTGATAGATAATTTTCACATTTAAACATGTTTTTAATACTACAGTATACATTTAATTTATTATTTTTTGACAAGGCATTTTTCCAGGCTTCCTTAAATTTAGACTTTAAAGACTTTTTCACAAGTTCGATAACTGTTGAAGGTTTACATTTCTCACAATTCAAAATGCTAGAATTGCACAGTAGAAGAACAGACTCAACAAAATGTAAGAAACACGAGAAACCTTTCTTGTGTAAGTTTTTTTCGAGTTCAAATGCAGTATACAGCAAACTGTCCTTGGACAAATTCTTAAGGCGAACCCAAAATTTAATAACATTCAAAATAACTGATATCAGTAACGGGTAACTCCCAAGTTCACCAAGACAAGCATGGATGCTGGCAGTTTTACTAACACCAAGAATGTGTTTACATGCTTTCATATGAATTGACTCAAATTCACTGACAGGTTTTTCAAAATAATCTGTAAATCTTTCCACACTGACTTTTCTGAATAAGTAAGCACCCCACACCTCAGATCCATAAAGCAGCACAGGTTTTACTAATGAATCAAATAAATGTAATTGAACCAACATCAGTGATTGGTTCATCTGGTAATTTAAGGTCCATTTGCGTTACGCTGATTGGTGGGACCTCATGCGTTAGGTCTCATTACTATGTACTATTCACTTTACAGCTCGCTGATTGGTTAATGTGTAGATTGACCCAAGATTGGCGTGAAAATTGTAGAGTCAATATACATGGTCCAGACCGTACTTTGAAGTTTGAACTGGAGTGGATGCTCCCTTCACATCCCTCGTTGGATCAGTATAAACATTTGGCGAAATCATTATCTTTTGAAACAATCCTAATTGATAATTTCGAATGAAAGGAAAAGAAGCTGTAATTACGTCATTTTAGAAATTGTACATATCGACCTATCGTCATGGTTTATTTTCGCATAGCGCATCGCCAGATCCTCATTGCTTGTGTCAGTCTATGTATTCTCTATGAGGGAGCGTGCCCTTGGCAAGAGAAGTTCAGCGTGAGCCCTATCAGTTATCGCGAAAACCGCAGCTTACGGTGATCTCAAGCTGTCAACACGCTGCATACCAAAGAATGTGGATCGGAATGACCGTCAGCGGGCAGTTAGTGAAAGTTTTACCCGCTAAAAGAATTGACAATCTGCCGTAACTAAGCATGCTAAGGTCCGTGAAATTGACTGACTCTGAGCGGGTAGCTTTCCACAAGTGCCCTATAAACAGCTGACTATCTTCCGTACAAAAAATACGACAATTTCTATGGTCATATACCGGCAGAAGCCGTCAAGTATGCCGCTGCAGTACTACCAATCTCTCGTCAAAAAAGAAAATAAGACAAAAATGTACAAAAATTATTCTGCGTCTACAATTACCGCAGATGGAACAATCTGTACCTTGAAAACATGAATTTAGATTATCCCTTATCATGTTCTTCAGGTCCGTAATACATAGTACTATTGAATGTTCTTTTAGCGCGACCAAACATTTTCATTACCTGAACTAGTCACGTTTCGCCTGTTCTCTTCGGCAGGCTTTGTCAAACTATCTGTTTGTTGTCATACCGCTAGGTTTCGTAGTGGTGATGACGTGATCGTAAATATGTTGAAGTTGATACTCTTGCCACACAGAGACGAGCTTCTAAGGAATATAACAAGTCAGCAATCACAGACCATGTCGCCCAGAATAATCACATCATAGACTGGAGCGCCGCACAAATAATAGACAGAGAATCAGACAGACTATCCAGGCATATCAGAGAATCTATCCACATCAGAAGACAGGGGGCATCCATCATGAATAGAGATGAGGGGGCGTATCAACTTCAAAATATTTACGATCACGTCATCACCACTACGCCACCTAGCGGTATGACAACAAACAGACAGTTTGACAAAGCCTGCCGAAGAGGACAGGCGCTAGGCGAAACGTTACTAGTTCAGGTAATGAAAATGTTTGGTCGTGCTAAAATAACATTCAATAATACTATGAATTTAGGTTGATTTTCTTTTTTGAACGAAATTCACCATTCAATGAGTCAGCATAAATGTAATGGGGGAAATGCCTAGTGATGTGTTGGACTGGCACGGTTCTACGGGGATTTTAATATATTCCCCGAGACAGTTGACGGCCTAGCTGATAGAAGCTTAAGAAAGTGTCGTACTGCTCCTGAGTGGTCAAACAAAGTCTTGACAGAACGAATGTAGGCCTATGTTTTCGGTAAGGGTTTGGCAATACCGACCACTAAAATCAGCGAGGACTAGAAAGTCTGACGGCGGGAATCGGTGAGAGGTGTATCCGATAAAGAACAGACAATGTTCCCTACATATGAGCGTGAACAAAGATGGCAGTGGTGGGACAAGGGTAACTGATGATTGTGCGGTAAAACACTGACAAACTTCGATACCTCAAGTACGGGTATTTGAATGTGGGATGGCCGTTATACCACTATAAGACTTATGTGATCTTTTTTCATGTTTTAGTCGTCCGCTACAATAATGCATTTTACGGGGGAGGGGGCTTCGGTATAATCGTATGACAATTTTGATTTTCCGTTATGTACGGAATAGGTGTAGAAAGTCACCCTTACTTACATTTGTAAATTGAAGGCCTTAGGTAGCTTTATGAGAGCCGTTGGTAGAAGGCAATAATCTGTGTAAATGACATTAATATTTACGCCTTTAATTAAGGTGAAGACTACGAATTACGTCAAAATTAGGTTGTGGTGTCATTTTCTTGAAACTTTGCACAAATATTCTTGGAAGTTGTGCAAGTGCAAAAATTAAAAAAAATGGGGGTCACCACGCTCGTTTCCATGGAAACGGACGTTAAAATGGCGTCGTTAGAAATAAATAAAAATGATATAATTCACTTAAACTAAAGAAAGCAATTATAAAACGCTTAGCAAATGAGTTAATTTTAATAAATACCAAGAATTAAGATCCATATCTATCGAATGTATAGTTTTCATGATGTTTGTAAAGAAATTTAACATAAGTATCGATTACAAAATGACGATATCGAAATTATATCACTATGTAATTTTCGGACTTTCTTCCTGTCGCTTTGAATGGTGCCATTTTGACCAAACTTGGCGAATAAAATCCTGACATAATACCATTTAGTTTACACTTTTAATAAAAGGGTGTCACCACGCTACTTTTTACAATATCGCCAGGTGAATGGGTAATATGCGCTATGTAAATGGGAGAGAAATGTTAATTTTACGCTCATATTGAATAAAAACCAGCTTCCTAGGGGGTCAAAATATGACAAGGTTATAGGTCACATGTATTTCTAAGAGACGGGGTCAAAAACTTAGGTAAAAGCGCCATTTCAACAATGACAGGTGATGTTAAATACATGCGCTACAAAATAACCCATTTGCGACAGGCTGGAGTTAGATCTGCGCAGAAACGTTCTAAAGCGCGTGCGCGTCCGAATTCGTCGCCCTTTTACCTTAAAACAAATACTGCTTGATAAAATACAAATCATATCTCTTTAAATATGAGCAAGAGTGAAAGCGTATGTGTCTTTGCAGGTTTAAGAAGTCGCTTAGAAAATTCTTCGGCTGCATTCTCAGCGATCAATAATAATATTTGCTGGTTTTCACCAAAAAGTACGCAACGACTATTAGATATTCTGGTTCTTTTCGGATTCGAAATATACGCGATGGGCGACACAAATTGGGGATAGTGCCGTTATTTTGAGGGTCAACTTTTGTCTTAAAATCGAAAAATATAAGGACAGTTTTTTAGCTTTAATTACGTTTTTTTTCAGAAACGTCTGAACTTGAAGTCGTGGAATGCGGATCAGATGACGAACGGAAATTTTCTGACGTTTTGAACTTAACTCCATTTTCTCTGTCCTCGAGTGATTCTGAAATCCTCATATAACATTTATAAACTTTAGACATGAAACGTTTACACGAACGACAAACTGACTACCGACAGTAATGTGTACCACTCTTACGTTTCGATTCATCTCAGCTGCATTGCAATCGCGACGTCGATGTACGTCTTACAAGTCCAAGTCGTCTTTCCTTGTTTGGATGGTTTAACATGTAATCAAAACAATTTTACTGTGGAAAACACGGTTGCACAAATCGCAGTTTAGTGACGTATTTTTATATAATTTTTGGATCACGCATTTATTTTGTTGCAATTTAGACACAGCGTTCACATCTTAGGAGACAGTTAACCCAGGGGTGGGGGCGGGGTTGGTGTGTCTTGGTCTGAAGACAGGTTTTTTTGCTCGTAATTTTATACGTTGAAGTATGATATGTATTGCCTAATATTATATAGGGCTCAGCCCTTGGTGTCGCGCCAGGGGTTAAGATTGGCAATGTTATTTGTATTGATTCATGATAAACTGTAATTGTTACTTCATAAACGTTTATATGACAACTATGCCCAGTTTCCCTCTGATGAAAGCAGTTCACGTAATTACACGACGTCAAACCCTGCAGCAGGGTAGGTATAGATTTTCTGTAGCGTGTAAAAATTTTGGACAAAAATTGGCAATTTTTAAAATGATAACAGCCTATTGCGTTCAACAAGGGACGTATTATGCAATAATTATAATTGCAATGGTAACCGCACTGCCCACCTTCCACTTGCAAGCTGCAAACTATAGCGTTCCGTCTAAAAACTTGCAATTTTTGAATCTAATTATTGACACAGGGGGCGCTCTTCTATAATTCAATCCCAGCATTCTTTGCGTATGGCCCCGTTCATATGCACGACAGTTTTCTCCGTTTATCTATATCAACGATACTTTGTATCAGCGACAAGGTGTATAATAGTCGCGCCAGCGGCTTACTGACTACGCATGCGCTTATTCATAATATACTATGCGAGTAACCGGAAGTGTACCCTTCTTTCATGGGCGCCGCCATGTTTTTTTTTGAGTACTCGTAAATAAACAAATACAAAACAAATTACTATGATATAACATGCCTTTTATAACATATACCTCTTTTATTAGCCAGTAAATGTTATTATACACCTTGTCGCTGATACAAAGTATCGTTGATATAGATAAACGGAGAAAACTGTCGTGCATATGAACGGGGGGCATACGCAAAGAATGCTGGGATTGAATTATAGAAGAGCGCCCCCTGTGTCAATAATTAGATTCAAAAATTGCAAGTTTTTAAACGGAACGCTATAGTTTTCAGCTTGCAAGTGGAAGGTGGGCAGTGCGGTTACCATTGCAATGATAATTATTGCATAATACGTCCCTTGTTGAACGCAATAGGCTGTTATCATTTTAAAAATTGCCAATTTTTGTCCAAAATTTTTACACGCTACAGAAAATCTATACCTGCCCTGCTGCAGGGTTTGATGTCGTGTAAGTACGTGAACTGCATTCATCAGAGGGAAATTGGGCATAGTTGTCATATAAACGTTTATGAAGTAACAATTACAGTTTATCATGAATCAATACAAATAACATTGCCAATCTTAACCCCTGGCGCGACACCAAGGGCTGAGCCCTATATAATATTAACATTTACTGGCTAATAAAAGAGGTATATTTTATAAAAGGCATGTTATATCATAGTAATTTGTTTCGTATTTGTTTATTTACGAGTACTCAAAAAAAAACATGGCGGCGCCCATGAAAGAAGGGTACACTTCCGGTTACTCGCATAGTATATTATGAATAAGCGCATGCGTAGTCAGTAAGCCGCTGGCGCGACTATAAAGATTTGTACTATCAACCTATAGTGTCTTGGTCTTGTAAACTGGTGAAGATTTCTTGATGAAGTTGTTCCCTTCACTGTATCATTGACCCTAGTTTCTCTACAGGCTAGTGTCATGTATTTGTCCTTTGATAATCTTACGCTGTTTTATCAGGAGTGTGATAAAATAATGCGCCAAAGCAAGCAAGTGTAAGTTACTCATCTGGGGACGTTGTCACCAAATTATCACCGGATAAACTTTGACAAAGTCAACAACGAACTAACCAGCAAGGGTATCTGTCGATTTCCTGGCAGGCAAGCTTAGGTTCTTCTGTCACACTGAAATCGGCCATCTGCATTAATTACAGCCAACTGTAACTCTTCTGACTTTGGTGTTAGCTTATAAATGCAGGACTCTATAGCAAAACGCTCAGATTATCTTTTACAACAAGTTAAGCAGTCGAGAGAAAGTAAAGTTGATTTTCTTCTTTCACACAATTAACAGTAATACAACACTAATAGAAACACTAATAGAAAAGAAATATTAATAGAAATACATGTAAAATATTTATTACACATCAATTAAGATGCTAAACAAGCTAATTCACACTCACACTGTCTCTCTCTCTCTCTCTCTCTCTCTCTCTCTCTCTCTCTCTCTCTCTCTCTCTCTCTCTCGGCGTACGCACCACGTTTGATGTTTGTCGACATTAATTTACCAGTTCTCGGTCGCTGCTCGATGTTGACATGCCGTCAATATCGCGTATGGAAATGGTATAACTGTGTGTCCTCATTGCAGTTTTTCACGTACACGTTTTTAAAATCAGATTATCAGTAATGGTAATATTGCAGATTGAGTCTTCAAAGCGGAAAATACGATAGCAGGGTTCTTTTATTACGTCCGTGAAACAACCGCCAATAGCGTACCGTTGCATATCGCATCCATAAGTAAATTCTGAAGTAACAATTGCACATTTTATTCTTATGTCTTTATCTGCAATTTGTTTTATCCCACAACACATTTTTTCAAAAACGACCGGGTTTATTCTGTTCGTACGTTCGGAAAAGGCATGAACAATTAATCAGTCTTGCGTACCTTCTGTCAGCAGGTATCACCAAAATGCAAGACTACAAAAATCTGTAGCTGAACTTTCTTTACTGTTATAGCTGTCACCGAGCACTATGAAATTTCAAGTATGAATTATAAGCATTTAAGAGATGGTGCCAGACTCGAAGAGTTAAGTATAAGCTATTTATCTGGTTCGAAAATTGTCATTTTCTGCACTATTTTTTATATGTGAAATCGACGCTATAAAGGTACAAATGACAATAAAAAATAAAGAAATGAATGATTATCGATGCATATTGAATGTTAGACTACTTTTATGTAAGGGCAATTGAACTTATCATGGATGCTGTACAATAGTGGCGGAAATTACAACTCAACGATTTTATTGGCAATATCAGCGCTCAGCCCAGAGATTTTGCTTCCTTTTTGGTTACCATTTCCCTCCCAAATAGTATTTGTACCGATTTATCTCAGCGAGATGTAGGCCTACAGGAAAATATTAGTTTTTGAGTCGAAAAGTTTATGGTCAAAATCATTCCTCTCATGTGGTATGATGTACATTCCATTCTGAGTCTAATCTCCGCACAGAGATCGAAGCGCGGTGTAGAAGCAGTTGGGCGCGGATAATTCTAACCAAGCTAGAGAGTCTCCGAGTCGTTGACCGCCCGCCCCCATACTGAGGCCCCTAGTTACGTTATAATTATCCACGCTAAAATGGTATGGAGATGGTTAGAGTTCAGTGGCAGCCACTCAATGACGCATGGCAGTGACGTACAACGGACACCTCTTCATGGTTACCTTAAGTCAGTTACTGGACATTCTTTGCATCTGAACGATGCAAGAGACAGCGCTGAGTGGAACGGAATTTCGTTCTCATCTGATATCATCTGAATAATGAATGTTAAGGGGAGCAGCAAGCAAATGCACCAATGCCCATCATTGGATCAAAATCTCCTTGAGGAGTACACGATCCATCAAGATGGTGTATCAACTACGTTTTATTGCACCTTCACTTGTGCAAACTAGCTGTGACGTCTCCTCTGACGCCTCCTTCTTTCTGTACAGCCAATGGAAGAACAGAAGTGAAGAATCGCACAAACTCTTAAAGACGACGTGACTACTAGTAAACACGTTTAACAATTGATTCGACTGTGTGTATGTACATATCTTTGGTTCAGAGGCAAACATCATGTACATTGTTTCAAAAGCTAAAAGAAACTAAGGATGGAGGGACGATGTCATCAGTAAACGCGTGGCACCCTGACATTGACCTGGAGTCCAATAACTATGGGCGTTGTTGAACGCTATTCGACCTTTGAGTTCACAGTATTTTATATGTGAACACGGGAACTGGACAAGATTCACTTGTTTAAAAAATTAGACATATAACAACGACTAAGTCATGTAGTGAATGATGACCAGGAAAAAGTTTAAATATCTGAAACAGTTCTACTGTACTACAATTTCTTCACGCGCACTGCACCGCGCGTGTTGAATTTTCATCCTCCGCGCTTTAGGGACTGGTCAGTTTCTTCGGCCTGAAAGGGGGGGGGCGGGGCGGTGGATTATCTTTTGCCGATGTCAAAAAGTGGCTGACCCCCCCTATTCTGAACTTTCAGGTTGTGCTCCTTACACTTCCGTCAAAACGCCAAGACAACATTCTGTCTTTGTGATTTTTCTACAATATAAATAAATAAGACACCGATAATGTACGATTTGGTAAATCTTTGTAGCTATCTTTCAATTGTAAAGTTGCTCAAACACAAATTAAAATTTCATTATTTCAAGGTTTATCACTGTGTTGCTTTATCCAGTAAAATAAGGCTTACAAAGCATTGATAATGCCCTCTGCCACTTTCCAGGCTTTCCTTTTCCTGGCAATAACACAATCAAAGTACCAATCTTTGACAGTGTCTGAAATTGAAATATTCACAGAGTGGGTTAGGCCTAAAACGTTTGTTCCATGTATACAGTGTTATGCTGTTTATGCAAGTTGCATGTGAACATTTCCAGTGAAAAGCCCTTGATTACAGTGGAACAATACCAACGTAAATCAAACAATCAAATACGTAGCTATATACATGTAAATAAATAAATAAATAAATAAATAAATTAATAGGAAATTGACACTCTGCTTACCATAAAACATACTGTATATTGTCAAAATGTACACCAAGAAGCCTAAATAATTTGTTTGCTTTTCGATATCGTTAATTGTAAAACGTATAGAAAATTGATCTCTAAGTTATCGCTTCTGAAACTGAAAGATCACATTTTCTTTTTCAATAACAATCGCACTGTTCAATTCTCAAACCACCCGATTCCTTGTGGCGCACCCGGCCGGATACACCAGTCGTCGCATCGTAGGGATTATTGCAATTTATTCACAGTGTGTATGCGTCATCAACCATGACGTGAAAAAGAGGGTGGGCCAACTCTCTACCCCCTTTTCAAATGGTTTCATCCGGTGATGCGGTGATGTATTTGTCTCATGCTTCAAATAGAAATTCGAAAATTATCCACTAAATGTCTGAGGAAACCAAGTCGAAACTTTAACTTTTGGTAACTTTTCTGCTTAAAGTTTAAGCAGAAAACAACCAACCTGTAATAGCGTTGATCGTGATTTCGAGTTTATTACTAAATATAGCTGCACGCGCGTGACTTTCGGACAAATATGCTGAAATTCGGACAAATTTTGTTGTTGTATGCGCGGCGGCTGTTGTTGCAAGCTTGCAGTCTTAGTCATCAATTCATACGAATAAGTGTGACGCTAAATAGCCATTCTAACACTCGCAGGTTTTATTTTCGTCGTTTATGCCGAAAATGCGGACAAATGTTTATTTATGCATATTAATGAGACACAACAGTGACGTCATTTCCGATCAGCGCTATTGTTGTCTCCTGACTCCCGCGCGTTTTTGGCGGCGTGACGGTCGACATATTATGATTATGACGCAATTACAAATCCAGGACGGCACTCTCCATGGCGGCGTGTGGACCAGACGATACATGCCAAAAAGCCTGGTAAGATAGCTGCTATATTCTTCGAATTACCGGGCGGGCTTACTGGAAAGTGTACCTCCATGCACAGGAACCTAAGCTGCCGTTATTGCATTGGTAGTCCACAGGCCGTTGAAACCGGCTTCTCGTATCGTGTTGGCTGTGCAGCGCCGGCGCACAGTAGAGGGACTCTGGCCGGTGCTACACAGTCCACACGACAGAAAAAGCCAGCGCACGGCCCCTGGAGCAACAATATGGCAGTTAATGGGGAGCCATAAGAGCAATTAACCGAAACGGAATTGTTGAAGGCGTGAAATGAAATCGAAAGTTACTGCATGCCACGAATGCCTGTTACGTCGAACAGTGCTATGCAATACCGTACCGGTCTTAGCTGCAAAATTGTAGCTCTACGGTGAGGCGGTCGGTGAGTTTTGGTTTTTGCGACCTCGCTCAATGCCGAAGGCCCTGTAGCATACAAAATAAGCGCGCCACACATGGCGCGGCATTTTCAGGTAAAATCCCACATATTTACTGCATTTGGTCGTACCGATTTATCACTACTGAAGACTAAACACTATAACCTTGTCGTTTATGGGGTTTGGTATAAGCAAAGACACGTCGATCGCGTCCCATAAACATTGAGCGTGTTTCTGGGAGCCACCATTACCAGAAGTTGGAAATGGCGGCTCCAAGAAATGTTTTTGGAACGCGATCGACGTGTCTGTGCTTATACCAAACCCCATAAACGACAAGGTTAGTGTAGTATAGTGTTTAGTCTTCAGTAGTGATAAATCGGTACGACCAAATGCAGTAAATATGTGGGATTTTACATGAAAATACCGCGCCATGTGTGGCGCGCTTATTTTGTGTGCTACAGGGCCTTCGGCATTGTAGCTCTACTGGTGAGCGATGTCGCAAAAACCAAAACTCACCGACCGCTTCACCGTAGTAGTCGGCTGCATTTATGAAAAAAAAAGACCTCACCCCAAAAAAATTGCTACAAAAGGTTTCTCATCGGTTTTTGATAGAGTCAAATGTGCTTAATAACATACTAAATGTCTACCAAAATCTGACCACCGGAAACGCGTCATTTTCAAGATGGCGTCCAAGATGGCCGCCATATACTTAAAATGGCCATAACTACTTAAATATTAAACCTAGACTAGTGATGTCTGTGTCTACCACCATGTTTTAGTGGTTTAGGAATCCAACTACCATATCTAGATTATAGACAAGTGGTCATAAGTCCCATAATTTGCATATTTGTACATGTATTAAAAATATCAAGGTCACATTCTTCGTCCGGAACATGTTGCTCATGTGGATTTTCACAATTTCTGAGGTTAGGTAGTAAAGGGAAATTAACTCCACACATCGTTCATATTTGGGTTGTTTGCATTTTGTGTATAAAAGTATGTATAATATAAGTGTATGTCATGTTTGACTGTTTTAAGTAAAGTGTTGCTTAGCCATGGCGAGACGTACCCGTAATCTACGAGTCTTGATGTTACTCCACACTGGAGCGGAGAGACAAGTGTGACACTGCGATCCTTTGGCGCTGCGTTTCGAAAACAGAGTTTTCTTCATCAGTCGCTTAAAATTCATTCTTGATCGTTGAGACGTGTTGAATGGTTGATTGTCTTTATTTGGTAGTATGTTGTTCCACTTATGTTTGGTGTTCAAGTAGGGAAGCTAGAATGTCTACTGGTTGGTCTTGTTGTGTTTGTGTAGATTCGTGTGAACCTGAGTTCGAGCTGTCGTCGCTTTTGTGAAATCTGGCGCTTATAAGTCTATCGCCTATATTAATGTTCCTTCTACCGGTATATGCGATTATTGGTTGATTTTGGAACAGTTTTTTTAGTACTTTGTGCCCTGTGGGCACAAGGTACTAATGTGATGGCGCGGCCCAATACGGCCAACATAGTGGGCCGTATGCTGTGGACGCAGGTATCTCAGAAACGCTTCAGTAACTTTTTCTGAAATTTGGTCTGGTGGTCACTTGGGCATGTATCTCAAACGGTCTTTTTTCTTTTTTGATTGAATCATTTTAAAGTCTCTTTTTTAGCTTTTTCTGAAAACCACTATTTTCACTTTTTCCTCAAAACCACTGATTGATTATTGTGATGTTTGGCATGGGTGTTCGTATAGTTGAAATATTGTCAGAAATGTTCAAAATTTGGTGATACATGCCTTACATTATTTTTAAACAATATTTTTATCCATTTTATTTTATATTTACTTGATTTTGCCTCACTTTCGCTAAAGCTACCGTCTGCGCATGCGCACAACTGTAGGACAAAATCTGAGTTGAAGAATCGAAACGGACGCCATCTTGTTTCTCGGTATGGGCACATTTCATTACATTGTGAACGTTTCACTGTGTGTTTCAACATGTTTTATAGTTATGAAGTTGACAGTGATGCACTTTTGCAGCTGTCGTGTATTTTTTGGAACGAAAGGCGCCTTTGATCGACTGAAGAATGATGGCCTCCGTAGGCGATAAACATTGGTACTGGCAGGCATATCAGTTCTACTGAGGAAGTAATCCACTGGCCCGTATAGGTCAGGGGCTCACTTAGGGGAGAACCACTTGATTTCTGGGGGGGGGGTATGGAGGATTTCGAGGAAAAAAATTGTCACCAGGTGAAATAAAAGACAAAAATTAAGCCTGTAATGGCTTGAGAAAAAATATTCTCATAACAGACAGAAATAAAAAAGGAATTGTCACAATACTGTTGAAATGAGCAAAATTTTGGAAACTTCATTCTCATGTATTCTTTGCTGGCATGCTGCCAAAGGCACGCAAATGTTTTTACCACAAGTAATTCTTATGTGTTTTTTTTCCAGCACTTATGATATAAGCATTCACTACTGTACACCTCGGTGCACTTGATGTTTTCCTTCCCTTTTCTGACCCAAGAAATCATGTTTCAGGATTTCTGTTGCAATATCTCAATGGTATAGGCAATATCTAGATGGGACTATTTGACTTCTCTAAATCGTGAAAATTTAAAACACAAGATAGGAGTCAATAAACTAGTGTTAAAACCAATACATTATGCTCTCAATATAAATATGATAGAAAGATTACAAGTTGACAATGAAAATTGAGGAACAACAAATATAATGAAATACAATGTGTGAGCCGTGTTTCTCTGACCACAAAAGATAACATCTCCCCTGAGAACTTAAAAGGAATTGACTGTTTTAAAGAAAGAAAGGAGCTGAGAAGTATAGTATGATCACAGTTGATTTGCCAAAAAAGTGTTCTATAATTTAAAGTTGTATATATAATAGACTTTCCATTTTGTTTGTCATTTGTTGGAATGTAAAATGAATAAATAAAAAAATCCTGTGATATGTGAAACACTGGCTTAAATTTGAAAAATTGCACTGCTACTCCATATGAAAAAAAAATTGATGCAGGTCTGACTGTAGAAATAAAAAATGCTGTCTCTCTAACAAAAAAAGTTCCCATACCCACTTCCTGCATACCCCCCCGAAATCAAATGGGTCTCCCCTTAATATGCGCATGCGCACATAACAAGTTAGCGTTGTTTTTCAAGGACTGCCATCATGTTTCTCGGTCAGTTGCGGATTTTGACGTTTTAAAGGTTTTAGCGTATATTTGATTGCTGTCATGTATTTTTTGGCACGAACCGCTCCTTCGATAGACTGAAGAATGATGGCCTCCGTACTCCCCAGTACCGGCGAATCCATTGCTTTTAATAGCGAGGCAATCCCACCGGCGGCCCGTGCTAATAGCTGGGTGAGAGCGAGGGAATGCTCTGTCCTTCTACCCGGCCTCCATGTCATAACAAACTAGCGTCTTTTTATGTTGATATACTGTCCTTTCGACACAGCGATAACTTTTAGTTTTCTGTTGCTTATTTTGGGTAATTTCGACATTTTGCATTGATTTTGACATCATCTTTTACTTAATAACCGTCGATGTCGGCAACTCTCTCGCTAGCCCTGCGTACGATGCTGTGTGTTAGGAACGCACACAGGGAATGCACTGCGTACACTGCGTACGTACGCAGGGCTAGCGAGAGAGTTGCCGACATCGACGGTTATATTACGAAAGTGAATAAAAGACTGGCATTTTTGGAAGCGATCGAGTAGCTGAGGTGGGCAGGGATACGACTTGGGCCCAAGAACGCTGAATTTCGGCAGTAATTTGGCTTGTACGTCAAGTCCCAAAGTGGATTTGAAGTCACCGACCCTAGCATCGTACGCAGGGCTAAATCCGACATGGAAATTTGGCATGATCATCAGATCATACATGATCCGAGATTGCACTTTAGCAAGGTCACGATAACTAATGTTGTTTGTTTCACTGTCGTTTAATACCTATATTTCCACTAAAAGACCATTAGAATTTCCTCCTGGCTACTTTGAAATCGTGCACTGGCATGCATGTAGTTGTCAACATCACTATGCTTTAATGTACAGTAGACTCTCATACTATGAATATATCGACTGTCACTGCATGTGTGCAAATCACTCCATATCATATCAAAAAATGTAGTATTGCGACGTTTGAGCTGCCAGAAGCCAGAATTTACAGTTTACGAGAAAGTTATCTTACATGTAAAACTCAGTTTTACTATGAACAAAATGCAAGCTATGTTGTATAACTATCGTGAATAGCATAATATTTTGTACCTATCACCGTGTCCTTCCCTGCACTACATAATTCAAAATTAAATATTGTTTTTGGCCTATACATACTTGAGGGGTAAGCTTATTTAGTCTCATACATTAAAGATGCACTGTTGACCTACAGAGTCCAAACTTTTTATCATTGTATTGTAGATAGGTGTACACTCCAAATACTAAGTACAAGTGTGGTGAGTGTAACAAGCAAATGTTTTTTAGTCAATGGTTCATATCAAGGTTGTTGATACTTAGAATCCACACTTGAACTTATGCTGGAACGGTAACCAACCAGTTCAAATAACTTTCATTTATGTCAAAACAATTTGACTTTTTGCCAAATTTCACATTTATGGCAATTAATAAACAGTAAGGAGGTACAAAGGACGTCGGTGCCCCCGGGCCCCATGTTTTAGTGTTTCGTCTTTTTCAAGTTCACTTCAGTTTTGTCTCAGAGCTTGCTTTATTTTTGTCATTTCGATGTACGGGCTATATGTTGTTATGAAGACTACTGCATTGTTGGTGGCGTTCTTTCTTTCTTTTTGTTGTTCAAACTGTCTTTTTTTCTGCTTTTATGATCTGTTTCTCTGAAAATGCGTTCTATTTCATTTTAGCTCATATTTGGTATGTGCATAAATAACAAAAAACATCTAATATGGTGAGTCGGTGGCATCTGTGTGTCTCTATGTATGTATGTGGGTATGTTAGTGCGGATGCATGTCCGTCACATGCAAAAGCTCCCTTACCGCCAAAGCTATCATCTCAGTATTTGGTGTACAGGTAGATGCAGGGGCTGAAATGTGACGATGTTCAAATGGACGTCAAAAATGTGCAAATGAGGTAAGAAAAAGGGAAATCCTGCAAATGTGTAGGAGTGGTGGTATGCCAGTGACTGAAACAGGCTACTCCACTGACCTTGAATCATTTCCTGTCATTGTTTTTGAACTGTTACATATTAACAGACCTGCTCAAACTTAGAGGGACTAGCTGTTTTTGCTATGTTGCTAAAGTTGACCTCCAGTACCTAAAGTTTCAGACGATATTTACTTTTGTCATTCTTCTTTTTCTGGTTTATATATTTCTTGTTGTTTTTCTGGTTGTAGTGTGCAGAAGTCATGTTGATCTTTGGTACCCATACTGGTATGTACCAATTCTGATCAAATATAATGGACACCGTATAATTGCGGTATTTTTATATTGTCGGTCTTCTAGTTTTTCACTAAATTGTGTGACTTTCTCTGTAAAATCGGTTTCGTTGTTGCATGTTCTGATGTATCGTAATGTTTCACCTTTGATCAGACCTTTGAATGTTGCTGCCGGATGGCCTGAGTTTCTTTGTAAGAACTGGAATGTATCTGTTGGTTTTATGTGTGTCTTGGTGTCGAGAATGTTCTTTTTGTTGTATCGACGATCTTTGTAGATAGTCAGGTCTAAATATGTGATTTCTTGAGAGGAGCTTTCAAACGAAAATTTGAAAGTAGGATGCATTTTGTTGATGTTTGATATGAATTCTTTGAGTTGTGTTCCGATGAAAATCAGGAAAACATCGTCCCTGAACCTCAGCCAGGTCGGTATTTGTTGTTTGTGTTTCTGTATTATTCTCATTTCTATCTCGTGAAATGTAATATCTGCCATAGAGCACCCCCATATTTGCCAGTAGAATTCATCATTGAATTCAAATATGTTGTTTTTTCAAGATTATTTTTAAGCAGAGCTTTCATGTATTTCGTTATTGGCTACTTGATTATGTAATTATTTGATGATCTTACGTGATTTCATGCTCTGCCGACTGATTCAACTGCCTCATTATGTGGTGTATTTGTGTAAATTTTAATTACATCTAGTGTTACTAGTGTTGCATTGGCCGGAACTTCGATTGTCTATCCCATATTTGAATATTTGAATCAGTCAATAGAGAAATAAGAACACCACTTTGGTACCTCCTACCGAAAATACATAAAATGCCGCCACCAGGAACTAAGCTCGCAGGACAGCCAATTATAAGTAGATGCTCCAGTCCAACATTTCACATATCAGAATTCATTGACCACTTTCTCAAACAAATCGTCAAAGAAACAACCAACATACATAAAAGATACAACAGACTTTATACTGAAAATTTAAACAATCAAAGTTCCGGCCAATGCAACACTAGTAACACTAGATGTAATTTAAATTTACACAAATACACCACATAATGAGGCAGTTGAATCAGTCGGCAGAGCATGAAATCGGGAAAGATCATCAAACAATTACATAATCAAGCAGCCACCAACGAAATACATGATAGCTCTGCTTAAAATAATCTTAAAAAACAACACATTTTAATTCAACGATGAATTCTACTGGCAAATATGGGGGTGTCTATGGGGTCTCTCTCGTCTCCGAAAATAGCAGATATTACATTTCACGAGATAGAAATGAGAATAATACAGAAACACAAACAACAAATGCCGACCTGGCTGAGGTTCAGGGATGACGATTTTCTGATTTCCATCGGAACACAACACAAACTCAATGAATTCATATCAAACATCAACAAAATGCATCCTACTTTCAAATTTTCGTTTGAAAGCTCCTCTCAAGAAATCACATATTAATAAAGACCTGACTATCTACAAAGATCGTCGATACAACAAAAAGAACATTCTCGACACCAAGACACACATAAAACCAACAGATACATTCCAGTTCTTACAAAGAAACTCATGCCATCCGGCAGCAACATTCAAAGGTCTGATCAAAGGTGAAACATTACGATACATCAGAACATGCAACAACGAAACCGATTTTACTGAGAAAGTCACACAATTTGTGAAAAATTACAAGACCGACAATATAAAAAATGAAATAGAACGCATTATCAGCAAAACAGATCATAAAAGCAGAAAAAGACAGCTTGAACAACAAAAAGAAAGAAAGAACGCCACCAACAATACAGTAGTCTTCATAACAACATAACCCGTACATTGAAATGACAAAAATCAAGCAATCCCTGACAGAAAACTGGAGTAAACTTGTAAAAGATGAAACACTTAGTCTAAAAAGCGGTTCCAAAATCAACCAATAACCGCATATAGAAGGAACAGAAAGATAGGCAATACACTTATAAGTGCCAGACTGCAAAAAGCGACAACAGCTCGAACTCAGGTTCACACAAACCTACACAAACACATCAAGACCAACCAGTAGACATTCTAGCTTCCCTACTTGAACAACAAACGTAAGTGAAACAACATACTGCCAAATATAAACAATCAACCATTCAACACGGTTCACCAATCAAGAATGAATTTTAAGCGACTGATTAAGAAAACTCGGTTTTCGAAACACAGCGCCAAAGGATCGCAGTGTCACAAACAGTATCTCCGCTCCAGTGTGGAGTAACATCAAGACACGTAGATTACAGGTACGTCTCGCCATGGCTAAGCAACACTTTACTTAAAACAGCCAAGCATGGCATACACTTATATTATACACAATTTCATACACAAATGCAAACAATCAAAATATGAACGATGTGTGGAGTTGATTTCCCTTTACTACCTAACCTCAGAAATTGTGAAAATCCACATGAGCAACATGTTCCGGACGAAGAATGTGACAGTGATATTTTTAATACATGTACAAATATGCAAATTATGTGACTTATGACCACTTGTCTATAATCTAGATATGGTAGTTGGATTCCTAAACCACTAAAACATGGTGGTAGACACAGACATCACTAGTCTAGGTTTAATATTTAAGTAGTTATGGCCATTTTAAGTATATGGCGGCCATCTTGGACGCCATCTTGAAAATGACGCGTTTCCGGTGGTCAGATTTTGGTAGACTTTTAGTATGTTATTAAGCACATTTGACTCTATAGAAAACCGTTGAAAAACCTTTTGTAGCAATTTTTTTAGGGTCAAACCATATTTTCAGCCGACTAGTAGAGCTACAATTTTGCAGCTATACCTGTCTGTATTAACCTATCGCCAAATATACACTCATGCTGGTAATATAACTACTAAGCTTATCCTTAAAAGATCAGTTGAAGATTACTGAGAGGAGGAAAAAAAACTGTTTCATCTTGTTAGTTACAAGCACACTCGCTCATGAAGAGACGTGTATTTTTGTTGTTTAATGTATCAAATGAAGTAATGTAGTCAGAAACATGAGCTCAAGCCCAACTTAATTCAAAAGTTTTAACCATTCACACAGGCAGTACTTGAATTTTAGATTTTGCACCATTTTCAAAAAATAAGCATGTGACAGAGAAAATAAAGATTACGGCAACAAAATGTTGGCCACAGTATGTGTTACACTCAAGTAAATGGCATCATGCTTGTTAGTCCCCAGGGACGCAGCCTAGCGGGGACTAATAGATTGGGTGCTGTCCATCTCTCCGTCAGCAGCTGTTTCTCTGTTCCCCCTTAGCCCTTTTTTAAAAACTGTGCAAGGATTAAGTACTTTGGCATACATATGCCCGTCAATTTATTTCACGATACAATCCAATATCTGTTGCGAATTTTTCATGTTTTTGAATCATAACTCAACTATCCCAGAACCGATATCGTTCGTATAAAAAACTCAAAGGAAAAGAGATCTGAGATAGTGTTCGATAACTTTTATTCCACTTCACTTATTTCAATGAAGATTACATTTTTTGAAAACGAAAACATAGCGACAGACACATTTATTCATCGATGTCAAAACTCAAAGGAAAAGAGATCTGAGACAGTGTTCAATAACTTTTATTCCAGTTCACTGATTTCAATGAAGATTACATTTTTTGAAAACAAAAACATAGCGACAGACACTTTTATTCATCCATGTCAAAACTCAAAAGAAAAGAGATCTGAGACAGTGTTCGATAACTTTTATTCCAGTTCACTGATTTCAATGAAGATTACATTTTTTGAAAACGAAAACATAGCGACAGACATACATTTATTCATCGATGTCAAAATTATCACCATAACACTTACGCATTCTCATCCAGATACACGTCCGGCCGAGCCAAAAATAGGTCGTTTTGCTTTGGGAAGGCATACACAAGCGAAATTCTAACCTCCTAAAAAACTTCAGTGTCCTCTGCTGTCCTTGGTTACCCTCAAGCTGCTTGGCATGTTCACTCAGCTAAGTCGGTTACCTAATGCACGGTCCCTATGGAGGGACCGTGGATAACGTTACGACCTGATCCATGCAAATATGGCTGCCATCGATTAGTTGCTCATGGGCCTATGATCTTGGATGACATCACAAACTCGCGAGATTTGCAAGATCATGAGAATTACGTTTGCAGCCTGCACGATCGACACTCACACTTGCATTTTGCTTGTAAATCACCGTCAACTTTTTTCTCTGACATTTTATTGCTTTATTTTTCAAAAAAATAAATCTTTTCCATTTCTGGGAAGGGGGCGCTCGGAATTTACAAGAGTGCGCAACGCTGGGCCTGTTACCTTATTCAGGGAGTACACTGTCATGTAATGAAGGTATTCATTGCTTTAACGGCATTTCGTGCTTGTGTGTATCCTTTTTCTGAGCTCGATCCACCAATGAGTAGAATGATGGTGTAACAGATTTTCAAGATTATGCATGCTTTCAAAGTCTTGCGAGGGAAAAGTACCCAACTTCATGAACAGCCCTACACACTTACAGTTAAATAACAAAAACGTGCATGTTCGTACCATTTTCTGAACAGTTGATCATAGATGACTGATTTCCACATCAAAAGACATTTCAGTCATCGATACAAGTAATAAAAAAACTTCCGGGTTTATTGCCAAAAATTCAGTACATCAAATAAGCAGATTGGTGCATGGCGCAGCAATCTCTTGTCTCGGCCAGCCGATATGCTTCAACACTTTACCTGTTTTGAGTCTGCCTTTTTGTAAGATCACATTTTGTTTCGAGATACAGTTAGACTTTTTGAAACTAGGAGCAAAATAATAAAACTCAAGATGCATTATCGATCGTTTATTTTAAGGAGTACGGCAGTGTTCTGCCAAGCTCTTGCATCAGTGGGGTCTGAGGGCCCATGGAAGCTCAAAAAGTGGGGCGCTGTTGAAAAAAGGGGGTCATTCTCAAGACAATTATACACTTTATTACGTGCCATACCTATGTTGTTGTTTCGAAGTTCGAACTCGCAGATTCCATGAGTGCTGCGGTTTTATGGTCCTACCTACAGTCTACAAGGCGAGTAAGTGTACTCGTTCGGAAATTCATGTTGTCTCGGGTCATCGTATTTCGTTTATTATTATGCTTTATGCATACTTTGCAAGTCATTTGGTTGTTTTTGGCATCGTAGTTGAGCCAGCTGAAATCACGTAACCGTTTTTCATGAAGACGTCGAACATCATGCCGCGCCTGCGTGACAATTTCAAACTTGCGTATGATTTTACGCAACTGAGATTTTATTTGCGTAAAATGTATTCAAAATGCGTACGGCTAAGGAATCAGTATCTGATGTGAGTTGGGCAGTCTTTTCTCTAGAACTTGGCAGGTTTCCTGTAATGCGCATGCTCTATTAATAAAAAACAACAAACTGGGGGGCTTCAAGGTGTAGCTGAACGCGTGCCATGCCGTGATGCAAGTCCCGTATATGATCGTTGAGCAGCCCAATGAGTTCATGTTCAAAGAAAAGACCTTCTGACTGTGAAATTAGTGTTTTCAAAGGGCCAACAAAAAGCAGATACTGTTCAAAGTCCAGCGGGACCTCTCAAGAATGCAACCCGACAGATTCTAAATGGTCATCGTAAACACTTTCCAAATAACATGGGACGTAATGACCATTAACTGTGTTGTGTTACCAACTAGCTACACTGTGTAGTGATTGGTTAACTAAATATGAATATGCATGAGGACTGGTTTATAAGGTTTACCCAGATGTAGTACCCATGCCTTCTCACGGCGGAGCGTGACATACAGCAATATTCAGTGTACCTCGCTCGTCATCAAAGTTTCTTTGTGGAATTCAGAATGGCAACTCCAACCACACAAGCAACAGTTGTCACAGCACTGCAAACACCAGTTCTCACTACTTTGGCTGTAAGTAGAATGTCGACAACCAGGACTGCGACTGCCACTACCACCAACGCTACTGTCGCTCTAACCAGTACCCGAACAAGTACCAGCCAAGTGCAACCAGTCAATGCGGTAAGTTTTACCTTGCAGACTGAATATTTGGTGCATTTTGCTGTGTTGTCTTTTCACATCCAGCTTGTATTCTGATAGGTGGAAAATGCGTGGGTACCTGCTGATATTATGAACAATATAATTTTGACTTGAGTCGTCACTGTTAGGCCCCTACTTGGATTTTTGAGATAGTAAGATGTGGTAGCGGGAAAATGAATAAATTCCCCAGGTGGCCGATGTTATCTCATGGAATCATCTGCGTTCAAGACCGAAGATATCATCAGGAACTGGGATTTGAGTCCTTTTCGAGTGAGAATGGAATGTATTTGGGTTTGACGAAAGAGAAGTGATTATTGAGTCGTCCCCATGAAGAGCTATAAAATGTGGTTTTGGGGTCTGACGAATGGACAGTTGTTATATAATGGCGAAGAAAACTGTTGAGTCGTCCCCATGAAAAGTTCTGAAGTGTGGTTTTGGGTCTGACGAATTGGCAGTTGTTATAATGGCGAAAGAAACCAAGTGTTGAGTCGTCCCCATGAAAAGTTATGAAATACGCGTTTGGGTTGACGAATTGACATAATGGAGAGGAAACTTAGTATTGAGTCGTCCCCATGAAAAGCTGAGACTGTAATGAATGGTAGTGAAGGCGACGAGTCGTCCCCAAGTGTTTTCATTTTATATATGTGGGTTTGACGAATCTGGAATTAGTGTACTTGTCACATAATGTGATAAAGGTATGGCCGGATTGGTCATGGCAGGTTAAAAACATTTTGGGTTGACGAATTATATAGCGCCAGTTGGAATGAATACGTTTGCATTATATGGACCCGCCCATGACGCATTGAGGTTTGCTCGTGTTTTGCTTGCATTTATAGAAATGCCATGTCGTAGGTCGTTCTGTGAAAATGCACAGAGTAAAGTGTGTACAGAGTAGAAGCTCTGAAGTTCGTCAGTGTATACGTTACGTGGCATGGTGGTATAGCGGTGCACGCCTGGATAGATTTCCTTGAGTATAAGCGATATTTACAACTCCGAGAATTTCTACACTCGGGAGCAATGGGATAGTTGTACAGGTTAGGGTGTGCCGTCTTCTGTTTCGTGATGTAAAATGGGACTGTTTTCTGCCTGAATATCAGTTTCTTCGTTGGTGAGAATTGCGATATACGACTTGCATGTTGGCGATTTTTTGTTTCTGGGGAATATTGCAGGCTGACTGTGAATGGGTGTGGCCAGAAATGATTGTCATGTAAATTACACGCTAAACGTGCGGCATACCCCAGGTGCTAAGGTTTATTTGCTTTGTTGCATTACAGGGACCCTCACATACTCGCGGATCGGAGACGTCAAGTGGCCCTCGACTGGAATCCTACGACAGGTTCGAAAGATCACTGACGGAGTTGCGGTTGTATGCTGAACGGGACGAAGCGGCTTTTAGTCCAGAAGAAGCTTTGGCTCGCCTTGAAATGCTAGTGGACATATCGATGGATATAGGACATAAAGACTATCATAAGTACGTAGCCATGTTACGGGCTCTGCGTAAAGAGAGACAATCACCCGCTATGCCTCAAATGCTGCTTTCCCTACTTGGATCAGGTGCACATGCAGAGATCTTAGAGAAAATTGCAAAAGTTAAGAAAGCCGTTGGTAATACTAGCACCCGTTCAAATGCTGGTCGCAGAGAGAATAGAGAAAGATCAAGTTTGCGATGTTGGAAGTGTAACAGAATTGGACATATAGCTAGGTTTTGTTATGGTAGACGTGATAGGTATGATCGGTACGATAGATACGATAGATACGATAGATATGATAAATATGATGACGGGAGAAGAGAATCTTACCGTTCCCGTTCGAGTAGAGATGACAAATAGGTATTAGTGTAGATTTACGGTGATTTGTTTGAGGTATGGCTATATGATATAAGAGGACACCTTGGCTGGAATACTATATTGTCTGTTGTATTGTAGCACGGAATTGATAATGGTGATTAAAGGACCATAAGAACGTAATGTAAAATTGTCTGTTGTGTGAATGGTTTGCGCATGTTGGGAAATGGGGGCGTGCCTGGGGGAGGTGTACTGTAGTCTAATTACAGTCCCTTCTGTTTCAACTAGGCGGGGGTTTCTAACCCTATGCCCGGTTTATTTTTCCCCAAAGAAATTAAAAAAAAAAAAAAAAAAAAAAAAATTAAAAAAAAAAAAAAAAAAAAAAAAAAAAAAGCAAAAAAAAAAAAATTACAACCCAAACAAAACGACTGTTTGTCGCTTTTGGTATGCGATAGATACTAAATTGAGTGGTTTTGACCTTTGTAGGTGTATGTTCCCGCTATTCCGGGATGGGAGAGGGAAATCAGGGTGAATCCTCTACCGGCTTACGGAGAACATCTTGAAAGGGCCACAAGATGGATAAATTTGGATGATCGTATTGTTCCACCGTGCTGCCGCATCCAAAACTGGTACTCCGGAACGGACTAAAAGTCTCTGCACGTGACCTCCATTTTCGAGATCCGGCATATTTCAAAGCAGGAGGACTTCATGGAAAGAAGGGATATGGTCTAGTATATTGCAAAATCAGGATAACCAGAGGCTTGTTGAAAAAGGATAAATGACTACGTGTCAGTTTTTGACTATATCACTCCTTTTAAAGGCGAAGTGTGCGGGAGACATTATGATTGTGGCTTTCCACCAAGTGTATATTTGCCGAACAATGCAGTGTGTAAACATTACAAAGATTTTATAGGTAGGACACTGTTAGAAAGGGTACAGGCAGGGTCACTGGAGATCTGGGGTGAGGTTGGCAGAGTACCACCACCATATATAGTAATGCCTTTAGTTATAGAACCTACAAAACCTAGGCTTTGTCATGATCAGCGATACTTGAATAAGTGGATGAAAGATCTGCCTTTTAGATTAGATTTGATTACAAACCTACCACGGTATCTGGATAAAGGGCATTATCAGACAAAAACGGACGACAAGAGTGGATATGATCACATTTTCTTGACACATTCGAGTCGTGCTTTAATGGGTATACAATGGGGCGGTTATTGGTACGTAGCTACTACGCTGCCTTTGGCTGGAAGTGCTCCCCATATATTTACCAGACAGTGGGCTTGGCAGCTATGAATGAAGTGCGTCGTTGGGGTGTACCTTGTTCCCTTTACATAGACGACAGACACGCGGGTCAGTTGATAACAGATAGCACAAGTCTGTCAAATTACGAAAAGGCTGACGCCGCATGCTTTATTTGTGCTATACTATGATTGAATTAGGCTACACATTAGGGATAGGGAAGTGTGTGCTTCAGCCTACCCAATACATTGAGTATCTTGGATTTGGGGTTGATACCAATCGTAGGGCATTTACCTTACCTCCTGCCAAGAAAGTGAAGTTTGCCGATCTCAGGGAGTCCATCTTAGCAAAGAAATGGATCCCAGTGAAAACTATGCAGCGATTCGTTGGGAAATGTGTTTCATTTACTGTAGCAATTCCAGCAGCAAGGCTGTTTGTGAGGGTAATGACCAAAGCAATAGCAAAGGCAGAAAAACTGGGGTCACGCATACCGATAGAGGGCGATCTTCGGGATGAAATACTAGGGTGGAGAGAATTGATACAGGTCGAGACTGGTCATACTGGAAATATGAACGGCATGTCACAGTTTCCCTTGCGAGTGATGCATCCTTGGGGCTTGGGGTGGTATTATCTATACTAATGGTAATGAGCAATTATGTGATTATTGGGTTAGTGATCTCCAGCACAAAAGCATCGCATATAAAGAAATATTAGCCCTACGGAACATTTTACAGGCAAATAGCGAGTTGGTTAAAAATACCAGAGTGAAAGCCCAAGTTGATAATAAGTTAGCACTTTATGGTTGGTTAAATATGGGAACAAAGAGTAGTGAGGTAACGAGGCTTTGCAACAATTGTATAGTACTGTGGAAAATCTTGATATAGTTTTGGAGATGGAGTATATCCCATCAACTGAAAATCCAGCTGATGAACCATCGCGCAGGATGTCGGCAAGTGACGCAAAACTATTGCCGGCGTTTTGGGAACGAGTAGAAAATGAATTTGGCCCACATACAGTCGACTTAATGGCCCTCGACTCGAATGCACAGAGTGGTCGGAATGGTGCTTCTTTAAAGCACTACACGCCGTGGAAGACCCTGATTCAGCGGGCATTGATGTGTTCACACAGAAAATTGGGGAGAAAACAACTATGTGTTCCCGCCTTTCTCGATGATAGGGCCTGTACTTAAGTTTTTGGAGGAGGAGAAGGCATTAGCCACCATAATTGTTCCCTTAACATCACCCCGCATGTATTGGTGGCCTATAGTGGAAATGAAATCATACAAGATAGTTCGACTTGCTCAGGCAGGTGAGAAGGTCTGGGAAATCCCTACAAAAACAGGGCACTGGTTTTCTGTCCCATCGGTATATGATATTTTTGCGTGCCGAATTGATTACCGCAAATGTGATTAGACAACTGCAGAGATTAACACATGTTTTCTGTTATGGTTGGCCTTTAGTTAATTTGGACATGGTAATTATGTAAATAAAGTAAGGGTTACGTACTCATTTTTTGAATGATTGGAAAATTAAAATGTTGTCCGGAAAAAATTGTTAGAGTTTTCTGTTATTCTTCTTTTATATTTACAGATTTCGGACCATGTTACCTTAGGTGCCCCTCGACTGTGGTTACCAGCAGAAAAATGTCATGAGTGCCGTTACCCCATGATATTTCTTTCAATTTTTGCCAACAATGCGGATTTCGTCGAGTGCCCGACAGTGAACACCGCCCTCTACGGTTGCCCATCGATATCATGACATTGGATGAGAGAATTCAGGAGGTTCAAGAGCGTATAAGGTCAACACCATATGGTGAACGAAAATCTAAGTTACAGGGGAACTTGAGGATTTCCTAGCTAGCCTGGACACACGTAAGACTATACTGTCAGCTTCGCCTAAAGATGTGCTGAGGTTTTTGGTTTGGAAGGATAGCAAAGGCCGTACTGTTGTACATCGTGTAGACTGTCCCGGGAAGACTTGTGTACCTGCCCTCATCGTTTGGCGTTTAAAACGGTCGATTCATATATTGGTCAGTTGAGGTCGATATTTGAAAAGGAAGGACGAGGTGGAGAGTGGGATATAAGGCTTGGACTGGGTAATCCGGCAGCAGATAAAACGGTGAAAGAATATCTAAAGGCCGTCACAGAAGAACAACTAAAACAAAATTTAGTACCAAAACAGGCAATCCCCATTACAATCGAGAAAGTTGTAAAACTCGTTCAGTATATTAACTCGGAAATTAGCGCTTTCCCAAACATGGATTTATATCGGGCTTTTGTACTGGCGAGGGATAGAGCATTTTTTCTTACTCTCTTGTTCACTGGTGACGGTCAGGTGACCTCTTAATGACTAAAATCGAAAATATTGTTCAATTACCCGAAGGTGGATTTGTGTTAAACCATGTATGGGGGAAGACGCTGCGTGATGGGAAAGTGCGGCCCTCTGCACTATTTCAGAACCGAAATAGCCTGATCTGTCCAGTCAAGGCCATAAATGACTATGTCGATATTTCAATTGCAGTAAGTATTACGCTTAGTCCTGGCTACCTGTTCCGTTCAACTTCAAGGGATCGGAAAGTGGAATGTACTCATATCTCTACTAATGCAGCCAATGCTAGGTTGAGATTCTATATGCAGAAAACAGGCACTTTTCAAGGAGAGACTATTCATAGTTTTCGCAGTGCATGTGCCATTGCATTAGCTTTATCAGGTTCATCCCTCCCAGATATTATGCAGCATATAGGATGGTCTAATCAATCAACAGCATCGTATTACATGCAGTTATCGAAGGTGATGTTGCCTTTCTCCCCCGCCTTCAGATTACAACAACAATCGATAGGAGAAGCGCATAGTATGTATCAGAGATGTAATGAACTTGTTGGGGCGTCAGCAGCGTTCCCACCAGCTAGTGAAGATTAACAGGACAATTTGGTTAGGTCAGGCTACGTTTGCTGACACCGTCAGGGTGACTTTGGTGATATCTGCTCCTGACTTATGTTTTGTCGACTATTATGTTTATGAAGGAAAATAAATAATTTTTCCTCTTTCATCTTTGTGTGGTATTTGTAGATGTGCGTGATGAGTATTGGAGAGGGGTTTGCTTTTTGGGTACAGTCGAGGGAGATCAAGAGAGGAGGCAAGGGACCCTCGACCACTCCACAACTAAATCAAACTAAACAACACTACGCAGTGTAGATGGGGAACTAGCTACACTGCGTAGTGATTGGTTAACTAAATATGAATATGCATGAGGACTGGTTTATAAGGTTTACCCAGATGTAGTACCCATGCCTTCTCACGGCGGAGCGTGACAGACAGCGCCCACCCACCCACCCTAAAGTCGCCGACGCCCTAGGCATGTGTTAATTGACAAGGCAGCAGTTTTAAGGATGACGAGCGAGGTACCACGAATGGCCATCGGTCACTCTTTGAAATACAACAAGGGACCCTCGACCACTCCACAACTAAATCAAACTAAACAACACTACGCAGTGTAGATGGGGAACAACATAGACTCGATCGATTCTCGAATTTTTTGCATCTGTAGTGCCATTGTCTGTACAGAACTGATTGACCTGACGTTTTGTGATGATGAAATACAATGTTGCATAAAGTGCTGCGGTCTGCTAAAATCTAAAATGTTGCAATATCATGATAAATGTCACTTGCAAGCAGGTGCATATGTTCTAATTTTGTCCTGCATTGAACCACATTCAGGCAATACAATGCAATGCATGCAGTGCGGCAAGTACGTCGTGTCATGGGGCGGCATTTCTCAATGCGTATTAGTTTACGCAGTCATGATTTTTTTTTGCGTATTTCAGAACAATTTTGCGTAAAATACGCAGGATTTTGCGTTAACGGAAACACTGGCCTGCCTCAATGAAGGCTGAGTTTCCGATGCATGGCTGCTCAATGTTTTGAGACTGCTCTGTTTCTGACTGTTGCGTTTCCGATGTGGATGGCAGCGGCGTGCATTGGTTTTCAGTTTCCGAGGATGTAAACAGCTGAGACACGATGTCATGTTCGATCGTATCGTCTTCACTCGTCTGGTTGTTGGATTTGCCTTTTTAGGGCGGAATTGGTCCAAAGAAACTAAGAATTGTTCTGCCTCGGTGTTTTGATTTATTCATGGAAGCAATTTTCCTTTCCACAGAGTACTGTGAGGCATTGAATTTAACAGAGACGCTGACTGGCTGACTTGAATCTAGCCGATGAAAACCTAGTTCACGATTATGCAAATAAAAAATCATTAAAGGTTGCTGTGGAAGCAACACGTCTCATGTTCTCACGAGCATGCACCATGAGCAGCGTTGAATGTCTACTTCCGCGTTTGGCCTTTCGCGTATAGTACGTAAATAAGTGTATTTTTTTTACCGAAAGTTTAGTGGGACTGATGGCGCGCTGCCAGGGCCTGAAAATTACGCTGGTCCGAGGTCCCGGACCAGTGATATTTTATCCCGGACCAGTATAAAATTACCCCTAAAAAGTCCGCGGACCAGTACAAACGGGAGCCAATTTATTTTGCAAGGGAGTTTCCAGTGTTTTTCGCAGATTGTGTTCTAGTGTCTTTTGACACAAAATTTGAAACTACGTCCCCCCAAAATACGGGAGTTTACGGGGACGCACTAAAATCGGGCCTAGAATTTCACCGAAACCCAAGAGTCCATTGTGAGACTACGTCTTCTAGCTACAAAATTACACAGTATCGTTATTTTGCGGGTCGACGGGTCAAATTGCGGGTCAAAGTGCGGGTCGATTTGCGGGTCGATTTGCTGGTCGCCCGAAAACAATAGAAATGAGGTTTATCTTCGAGTACAATTGTGTCTTAAAATAAAATGAACCATAAAAAACACCTAGTTCCTTAAGGACATATTTCCTTACGTGGGTACCACGAAAAATACAACATCTTTGCCGAAATTACACTTCCGGGTTTCACCTATTGATCGAGGATGCAGGTCTGAGTGCGCCATCAACGACCTCATGCATGACAGGAGTAAGCCGTTTGTTTTATTACTCGCAGTACAGTATATTACCCACAATTTCTCTTGATTTGCATTCTTGAATGTTTCCTGTGCCATGCCTGTTTTCTCTTCAACTCATTTGTAATATTTTAAACTGTAAATTGTCAGTTATTATTATTTGATAAAAGTGTACAGATGACATGCAACATTTCTGTTTGAATAACATCAGAACTCAAATTTCAGAGGTGCTGAAAATACTCTGTTTTTCAATGCAAAATAATCACAAACTGAGGTGGCCTACACCTGTTCTTCAAAGATAAGAATAATATCACTTTTCAGGAAAGACAGGTGCAACTGGTTCCCTAATTTTATGGAGAAATTAGATAAGGTATTTGAAAATATGTCAGAAATTATACAAACATTTAATGCAGTGGCAGCAACCAGCACTTTGCAACCTCCAGTACCCCAAAGCAACCTGAAAACCCGTAAAAAAATAATGGCCGACAGTGACCCACAACTTGTAATAAACTGCTCAGAAAGGAGTGGCCCGCAGCGACCCGCAACCTAAAAATTGGCCAGAAAGGAGTGGCCCGCACTGGCCGGCAGCAACCCGCACTGGCCCTCAGCGACCCGCAACCTAAAAACTGGCCAGAAAGGAGTGGCCTGCACTGGCCCGCAGCAACCCGCAGCAACCCGCACCCGCAGCCCGCACGACCCGCACAATAGTTACACTCAAAATTACAATAATTGTTGCTTCTTTTCAGTCAATCAAACATTTAAAATTTAGTCTATTTCTTTCATCACAACGTAAACTCTAAACAGTGTCTAAAGGAAAATCAGTTACTCTGTTAAAGTCTGCGATTCATGATAATGAGCAAGGCGATGTACGTCCACCAGCCACTGCACTGGGCCCTGGACTGGACAAATGCTGGGCCACGTACTCATCTTACATGTAAATGTAACGTGGTAAAAAACAGACCAGAGCATCACCTAAAAATATCAGCAACCCCAAAATTGTGTGAAAATATTGTATTTCTGTCTATCAAAGTAGCATTTTGCAGTAAATTTCTCTGGAAAGAGTCTCATTTAATAACTTTCTGATCGTCCGTAGCAAGCAAGCTTCAGAATTTAGAAGGTCACCATGCTGAATTCCTTATATAGTCAAGACCCCCTAGCTCCATTGTAGCTGACCTTAACAAGAACCGCCTAGCTTGTCAAAACATCGTTATGGCAATTTGCGGAAAAAGAAGTTCCTCTCAGATATTTTGTGCTTTCAACCTATTTTTGCAATTTAAATGGAAAAGAATCAACCGCTGGGGAATTATAAAAATGAAGTGAACTTTATGGCAATAGTAAAAACAAAAATGTTAAGTGTTTGTACAAGAACTTGAGAAATCTAGCAAGTAAATGTTTATGCAGTGTGTCTGTATTACAAAGATTGACAGTTTTTGCTGTATATAAAATAATCGCAATCATACAATCCATAATCAAATGACAGGAGGTCAGAATTCGTAAGTTGTAAACATAGACACAAAACAGCACAGAACAGACAGTAAATAGACGGTACACAAACAAAGCCATATTCATGAAAGAAAGATACTTGGACCTCTGGCCAGAAGACCAAGAAGTGAAATTCCAAGCAAATCTGATAGAAATGCATATATAACATGAGTACAAGAAATGAATCATTCTTGTATTGTTATGCAAATTTTTGAGGACCAGTGGATTTTACTTTGGGACCGGTGAAAAAAAAACAGGTCACTGGTCCTGGGACCAGTGGGAAAAAAGGGAAATTTTCAGGCTCTGGCGCTGCGCCTTGCGGACCCGATGATTGATTTTTTTGGGGTCTTCAATTTTATTTTTGCGGCAATGGCGCAAGGCCGCGGCCTCGGCAGAACACTGAGTACGGTAAATGAAAATCGTAAATAGAAACCATTGGACGGACACCATCCCGCTGAAAAGAATTTTACCTTGACCTCATGCACTGACACCTTTGACCTATTGCGTAAATTGACCAATCACAGCCAGTGGAACTTTAGGGACATTCCCTTTACTCAATGTCTGACCTTTGTGGCAATGGGAAGCTAGCTGCTGCTGGGAACGTACTTGTTAGTCCCCACGGACACTGTCCGGGGGGACTTATAGGTTTGGTCATGTCCGTGCGTGTGTGCGTGCGTCCGTGCGTGCGTGCGTCCGTCCGTCCGTTCACGCAGATATCTCAGAGATGCCTGAAACGATTTCATTCAAACTTGGTACAAGGATTACTTCATATGTCATACAGATGCACGTCGATTTGTTTTGTGATACGATCCAATATGGCTGCCAGGCGGCCATTTTATTACGATTTTTTCACGTACAGAGCCATAATTTAGGCATGTTTCAACTGATTTTATTCAAAGTTGGTACAAGGACATTGACCAATGTCATAGATATGCACGTCAATTTTTTTTGTGATACGATCCAATATGGCCGCCATGCGGCCATTTTGTTACGATTTTTTCATGTACAGAGCCATAACTCAGACATATCTCAACCAATTTCATTCAAAATTGGTACAAGGACATTGACCTATGTCATACATATGCACATCAATTTGTTTTGTGATACGATCCAATATGGCTGCCAGGCGGCCATTTTATTACGATTTTTTCATGTACAGAGCCATAACTCAGGCATGTTCTACAGATTTTATTCAAAGTTGGTACAAGGACATTGACCAATGTCATAGCTATGCACATCAATTTGTTTTGTGATACGATCCAATATGGCCGCCAGGCGGCCATTTTGTTACGATTGTTTCATGTACAGAGCCATAACTCAGGCATATCTCAACCAATTTCATTCAAAATTGGTACAAGGACATTGACCTATGTCATACATATGCACGTCAATTTGTTTTGTGATACGATCCAATATGGCCGCCAGCAGGCGGCCATTTTATTACGATTTTTTCATGTACAGAGTCATAACTCAGGCATGTTTCTACAGATTTTATTCAAAGTTGGTACAAGGACATTGACCAATGTCATAGCTATACACATCAATTAGTTTTGTGATACGATCCAATATGGCCGCCATGCGGCCATTTTGTTACGATTTTTTCATGTACAGAGCCATAACTCAGGCATATCTCAACCAATTTTATTCAAACTTGGTACAAGGACATTGACCTATGTCATACATATGCACATCGATTTGTTTTGTGATTCGATCCAATATGGCCACCATGTGGCCATTTTATTACGATTTTTTCATCTCCTGAACTACAACTCAGACATGTATCAAGCGAATTTATTCAAAAGTATTTTTATCACAGACCTAATGAAGAGGACTATATCCTCTCTGAGGACCTGTAATCAAAGTACCCATTAACAAATGGGGACTGTGTCATCAACGATGACTTGTTGAACAAAGTTTCATTGTGATTATCTTTTCACAAAATATGAAGATTTAGTGCTATGGTATTGTTAAAGTAAAAGAAGGTATGACATACATTACATTTCAAAACTTTTGGATCTCATATAATTTATACTTGTACAGATTTGACTGCCAGTATCTAGGCAGCATGGCATGAGTCGATATCACAAAGTATGAGTTGTCTGTGGCGTGAATAAAAAAATCATTGGCATAAAAATTTGCATAACATTACATAAATTAGCATAAATTATAAGTATGATGTTCGATTTCGCGGTGACATCCGTTTATTAGACCCCCCACACCTTTTTCATCATCTTTGGTTGTGGAAAGGGGGTCTTAGAATCGGAGGAATACGGTACATTCAAACATACCAACAACAGCTAGCCAGTTCCACTGTGACATGTACCTTCAAGGGATTTTTTTCATTTTTAAATGAACTGTGTGTAACTCTGTACTGAACTGGCTAAACTATGTACAAGCTTTGCTTAAATGACCTGTCAATCCCGTCGAAACTATATCAGAAACGCATGTATTATGCTAAACTGCCTAGTTGTTAAACAGAGGTAGCTGAGTGACACTGCCCACAGGAAACAGGACAGGTGTGTTGGTGCTGCCACACCCCAAGCACTACCCCTGGGTCTCTGGCTAACCGACAAGCGAGGTGATGTTTGTGCTGAGCAGACGTGTGCAATACTGAAAGAGCTTTATTTCTAAAGAAAGTAAGCATGAAACACCAATAAAATGACGAACCCCCTGGGCAAACAAAGCCGGTGACCATGATTATTTTCTGCAGTAGTCCTTGGGCACCTTCCCCTGTATATGGACATGTAAAAAATTATTGAAGTCTAACACCTATAAGCACAGCTAAAACTACCCTGAAAATGGGTGGTTTCTCCAAATTGCCTAGCACAATAACTGAGCTCGCACGCAATCTTTTGCAGACACCTATTGTGAGGCCGTTTTCTACTTACTTGGCAGCAAGGTGTGCAACAAGTTTGGCAAGAAAAGGGTTAATATTGCTATTTGCCATCAATACTCTCTCCAGATGTCACTGGTTCAACTCAACAGTTGAACCATAACTGTACTACAAACTCATTCTCGGCCATTTAAACCCATCTGTATTGCAATTAATTAATAAACGTGACTCTGTCCCCTTCAAGGACATGTAGTCAAATGATCCATTAACAAGTGGGAACTATGCCATCGACAATGACTTGTTTCATGTGCATCATATCCAGTTAAATTTAGTCATATCAAATGACAAATTCCCAATTACATGCCGGGACAATTTCATTGTCAATGACTTGCTATATACCCCGGTATACCACTGGTCGCCCATCTCCCTGCTCCCTACAGAAGTCTTCTCAAAAAGAACACTGCATACCCCGGTATATATGTTACTGAAGGATACTGACAACAAACCAGAAGTTACTTCCTACTTTCATTGCAACCTTTGCCAAGGTTTTCATTCAGTACCACAACTGAAACAAGTTGATAACCATGATGTAAAACTGATACTTAATCAGTTTTCAAGTTGGCTGATTGAATTTGGTAACGCAAATATTTCTCATTTGAAATCCCACAAATTAAAGTCTAACATCATAAATGCACCTTCAATCACCATAAACTGTGCTTCAGAGACATTGGCGCTATTTTTTATTTTCGCTAGAACACTGTAGGTATTATCCATAAAGGCCATGTTAATCCTGCAAAGCAATTGCATTAAACAACTGCCTCAGGAAGTATTTCTGGTAGGGCATGGTCTTTTCTGGGTATGAACTGATGCAACAGGCCAATGGCTAAATGATATTTGTGAACTATTTTCTTGTCACATGACATACGGTATTTGACATGACATATATTACTATAATTGCTCAGCCCTTTAGTCTGTGTACCAATACTTTTACATACTCTATTTTCCTCATTAGGTCAAGGTTACAGACTAGCTGAATGCAAAGAATATGGACATTAAAAAAGAACTATAGATATGTATGCACTGTTTCCTGGGACACATCAATAAGAGAGGTAAGCAGAGACAGGGTTTACATAAACTTGTACATAAGACTAGAAAGGCAGCCCCAATGGTTTGTGATGTTGATCATGAGTAAACAATTAATGCCACATTGAGACATATCATTCAGTTTCACCACTCACAAATTCTCAAAATCTAAAGGTTCTGGTTTTGTCTGAAAAGGCAGCTACATGTACACGTAATAATATGATGAATCGTTATTTGGAATGACTGACACACAAAGACAATGCAAGCACCTCCTGTTACTGAAAATCAATATTTAACTTTTCCATAACGATAAATGTAGCTCTATGAGCAACATGATAATTTTTAGTCCCCGTGGACGAAATACAGCGGGGACTAATAGATTGGGTCCCATCCGTCCTTCCGTCCGTCCGTCCATCCGCAGCCATTTCTCAGACACTGCTGAATCAATTTTGTTCAAACTTGGTACAAAAGCATAGCACTATAACTTACAGATGCACATTGATTTATTTTGCGATACGATTCAATATGGCCGCAAGGTGGCCATATTTTTGCGATTTTTCATGTCTTTGAACCATAACTCAAACATCCTTGAACCGATTCTGTTCAAACTTGGCACAAAGGCATAACACTATGGCCTACATATGCATGTTGAATTATATTGCGATAAAATCCCATATGGGCGTGAGGCGGCCATTTTGTTTGCGATTTTTCGTGTCTTTGAACCATAACTCAAACATCCTTGAACCGATTCTATTCAAACTTGGCACAAAGGCATAACACTATGGCCTTCATATGTATGTCAAATTATTTTGAAATACGATCCAAAACGGGCGTGAGACAGCCATTTTGTTTGCGATTTTTGTCTTTGAACCATTAACTCAAACATCCTTGAACCGATTCTGTTCAAACTTGGCACAAAGGCATAACACTATGGCCTACATATGCATGTCGCATTATATTGCAATACAATCCAATATGGGCGTGAGGCGGCCATTTTGTTGCGATTTTTTCATGTCTTTGAACCATAACTCAAACATCCTTGAACCGATTTTGTTCAAACATGGCACAAAGGCAAAGCACTATGGCATACATATGCATGTATCAATTAACCTTGCGATAGGAGCCAATATGGCTGCATAACTGCCATTTGTTGGAATTTTGCATGTCTTTGAAGGTCATTACACCGATTTTGTCCAAACTTGGCACAAAGATCATGCACTATGGCATACATATACATGTCAATGTACTTCGTGACAAGTTCCAATATGGTTGCCAGATTGTCATTTTTCTCCAATATCGCTGCCAGATGGTCATTTTTGGATTGCTTCATGTCTTTGAGGCTTAATCATATGCAAATATTCCTTATCCAATGTTGTTGAGAATTGGTACAAAGATAAAGTACTATGGCACATATGCATGTCTACTAATTTTGTGCTATGATCCATATGGTCAATAGACAGCCATTTGATTTCAATTTTGGTGTGATTTTTTTATGTCTTTGAAACATAAACATAGGTCACTGTCCTTCGATGGACTGATTTTATTTAAACGTGATATGGCTGCATTCTTGTGCACATTAATTTGTTTCATTATATGATCCGAAATGGCTGATTACAACAACATACCCGATCCCATACCATTTCTAAAATTCCACCAAACCATGTGTATAGTATGTGCCATCATGACACTAGAGGCAGTGAGGGCATTGTTATGTGTGATGTAATCAAAAGTTCCTTCAATGGTCATTACCGGCAGAGATGGGTCAATTTTATTGAACGTTCCTCAGATTACTTTATTATGCAAGTCACAGGCATGATGCACCCATTGCATCTCTGTCATTCCACAGCTACCTGGACCATGCAGCTACCTAGACACCAAAGATTATAACAAAATGGACAAGCGGGGACTGTGTCGTCAACGATGACTTGTTATTGATAGTTTGGGTATAGCCTTAATGGTGAAATTTTGTCTGATTTACTTTTTTTAAATTGTTATTCATGACAAACCTGTTGTGATACGCAGCAGCAAGGAGCGTCCATGAGGAAGATGTTTGAATTTCAGACTTCCTTCAATCACAAAGCTGTGTTGAATGTTGTAGTTGGCAAACATTTGTTCTGTACATTGGGTAATTTACAATATACACAAAGCAATCAAATCTCTTAATAGAATGCTAGATGAATATCAGCAGTCAGACTGAAATAACATACCGGTACCTTGCTATTGTAGCCAAGATGTTAACATGACTAATTTGCATATAAGTGAAAACTATACTACTATAAATGAAAAACTACTTTCCCTAAGGGCTTCCGATTTTGGTCAAGATATTTCTATGTTGCAACAAATTCAAATGTTGGCAAACCAAGGTGATAAGATGACTAATATGCAAATGAGCAAAGCCAATCTAAAATCTGGTGATAATTCTACATCCAAAAAGCTGCACTTCTGGCTCAGTATATATATATAAGTATATATATATATATATATATATATATATATATATATATATATATATATATATATATATATATATATATATATATATATATATATATGTGTGTGTGTGTGTGTGTGTGTGTGTGTGTGTCTATATATATATATATATATATATATATATATATATATATATATATATGGTATATATATATATAGAGAGAGAGAGAGGAGAGAGAGAGAGAGAGAGAGAGAGAGAGAGCTTATATGGTAAGTTGTCAGTGTCTATGACTTTATATGTATCTACTGTATGCATGGCAGCTCCTATCATTGTAGTATTTGGTGTACAGATGATCGTCTTTATGACTTACTGTATGTATTTATGTATTGTGTATTTCTGTATGTATGTCTGTGTACATGTATGCAGGGCAACTATCATCTTAGTGTTTGGTGTACAGGTGTACTCAGGAGTGGAGGTGTGAAAATGAATATGTTAGTGCGAATTTGCATATGAGTTTAAACAAGGAAAAACCTTTTTGATAATTAGTAAGGCTTGGGCCGCTATTGGTTTTACTGGAGTTCAATGTTCTTCTTGTTCTTCTTTTTTTTTTGTCGACCTGGAACTCAAACACCGCTCACTGCAAAGTTCTAAAATTTCTGAGGCATATAGGTACCTATGAGTACTCTTGCAAATGTTCTAATAAAAAGTGAAGGAAACAAGTTCTTGTTGTAGGTGAAAAAAATTGATATTTTTAGCAAAGCTACAGAAGGGGCAAGCATAATTTTTACGAACCATCAAAATCTCCCCCTAGTTACATTGTCACTGATGACTTGGAGTCTAGATTTTACAAGCTGTGCATGGAAATAGAGGCATTACATAAACAGGCAGTGTTGACACAAATTCTGAGCGCTTCCCCCCTTACTCCCAGATTCAGAAGACAAAAGAAACTAAAAGTTTGCATGACAAAAATATCCTAAACATTGCCATACAGAAGTTTGCGTATTTGCAGCAATTTCAAAATAAATGCAGTAGACACTTTTCACAGGAGGTATTTTAGCTTACAGCTTGTAAACTTCAAAAGTTCACCCTCTCAGAAAGAGATAAAAATCCTGCCAATTTGAGGAAATGGTTTTCGTAAAACCAGGTCTTTTTCTCAAATTCTTTACAAAGTGTAGTAAACCATAGTCAGTTACAACGTGTCATAAATATGGTATTAGAATGATTGAAGTATACATATTGGTACATTATATGATGCATAATTGTCATTGCTGTCTGGAGCAAGGCAGTAGCAGTCCATCACTGTTATGACAGAATAGAAAGTGAAACTTAAAACAGAACATAGGTTGGTACAACAAATACCTGTTAATATGCAGACTACGTTAGGATTTGCAAAAGCAATGGTTTGTAGGTTGATCTTGAGAGAGAAGATGCCTCGCCTCCTATAATTAATTTTTTTTTCTTGTTAGGGCCAGTACGTCAAAATATACAGACAGTATTCACTATAACAAACAAAAAATCCATTCCTTGGCAAACTGTACGGGTGTCTTTGAAAGCAAAATATACTTGAAAAATTTCAAAATAATGGTAAATAGAGTTTGCTAGTATTTGAGCACAGAATACATGGATATGTTGCAAGCTGCTTTTGTTGAGTACGTTGTTCCCTATTTTTTCCCATTTGTAGCCATTAAGTCATGAAAATTACTATTTTATCATGTACATATCCTTTATATGATCCATATTTTCTGAGAGTTTTTTATCAGATTGTGACAAATATCCTTCGGTAAACAATATTATTTTTCCAAACCTTCCTCCATCCATGTAAAGCCTGGAGGTTGACTGAAGTCATGGCAATGTAAACTCTTGATGGTGTTGTGTAATCTGTTTTGCAGGTAGTCTATAGGGACACAGATTGGGTAGTTTATAAGGACACAGAGGGGGACCAGTATATAGGGGCGCAGATTGAGTAGCTAAGGGGACAGAGTGTGGATAGTCTATAGGGTCACAGATTTGGTAGTTTATAGAGGCACAGATTGGGTAATAAATAGCGTCACAGATTTAGGGGTCTTGTTTGGATTGTACCCTATATACAAACTGAAGTCAAAAATTGCAGTTTTCATGTAAATGCAATATCTGATTTCTGTGATTGTAAATGAGCAAGTTCAGAGACGATACAATATCAGAATTGAAAGCAATGACATAGAGTTGTACTCTACACAATAATTTGTTTAAACTTTTCGGTTACATTAAAACTATGAGAAGCTTTTAGGTGACTGCTATATATTAATTGCTTCATGTGGGTTTCACAGTTGGCAAAAAGACCATTTATCATCTCATATCTGCGAGTCTTATAGTTTTCATTTCTGAGAATATTTGTTTTTGAGATGTGTGCAGCATGCTGAAACAAGTACTTTCACAATTGATAACATTCAGTGGTTATATTACAGTTGCCTATTCTGTGTATATCCCGAAAGAGGTGAAACATCAAAGTTGCTTAAACCTTGATTTCTGATGCAGACAGTCCTTAGTTACTTGCTGTAAGTGTTTTTCATTGAAGGTTTGCAATGTGCTTGAGGAGGTGCAAAAACAGAGAAAATACATCATGGGAATTTTTGACTCTGATACCTTCATTTATAACAGAATTATAACAGTACTCTTGCACCTGGGTATACAAATTTTAATTTGTCACGTGACGTGTCACATGTCAGATCATCAATATATCTGTGCATGTTGTTACAATGCCTTGCAAGTTTTTTAGATCCTGCTTTGTAGAGAGATTGTAGGAACTCTTCTTTATATGAATACAGAAATAAGTCAACAAGAAGTGGTGCACAATTTGTACCCATTGGTATTAGACATCGATTGTTGAAATGACATACCACCGAACTTAACAAATATGTTGTCGATTAAGAAATTAAGCATTTTAATAATTTCTTAATCTGTGTATTTATGCTGGGCATCCATGTTGTTACTGAAATAACCTGACCTATGTTTGATGGTAATGTATATTGGTACCTTTTACTGCCATTTTTTATGCAGAAAAGCTTGTTAGTCCCCACGGGCACCGTCCGGGGGGACTTATAGGTTTGGTCGTGTCCGTGTGTATGTGCGTCCGTGCGTGCGTCCGTGCATGTGTGCGTCCGTGCGTGCATCCGTCCGTCCGTTCACGCAGATATCTCAGAGATGCAAGGAGCGATTTCATTCAAACTTGGTACAAGAATTACTTCATATGTCATACAGATGCACGTCAATTTGTTTTGTGATACAATCCAATATGGCCGCCAAGCAGCCATTTTATTACGATTTTTTCATGTACAGAGCCATAACTCAGACATGTTTCAACCGATTTTATTCAAAGTTGGTACAAGGACATTGACTAATGTCATAGATATGTAGGTCAATTTGTTTTGTGATACGATCCAATATGGCCGCCAGGCGGCCATTTTCTAACGATTTTTTCATGTACAGAGCCATAACTCAGACATGTTTCAACCGATTTTATTCAAAGTTGGTACAAGGACATTGACTAATGTCATAGATATGTAGGTCAATTTGTTTTGTGATACGATCCAATATGGCCGCCAGGCGGCCATTTTCTAACGATTTTTTCATGTACAGAGCCATAACTCAGACATATTTCAACCGATTTTATTCAAAGTTGGTACAAGGACATTGACCAATGTCATAGATATGCACGTCAATTTGTTTTGTGATACAATCCAATATGGCCGCCAGGCGGCCATTTTGTAACGATTTTTTCATGTACAGAGCCATAACTCAGACATATTTCAACCGATTTTATTCAAAGTTGGTACAAGGACATTGACCAATGTCATAGATATGCACGTCAATTGTTCGTGATACGATCCAATATGGCCGCCAGGCGGCCATTTTGTAACGATTTTTTCATGTGGTACAGAGCCATAAGTCAGGCATATCTCAACCGATTTTATTCAAAGTTGGTACAAGGACATTGAACAATGTCATAGATATGCACGTCAATTGTTTTGTGATACAATCCAATATGGCCGCCAGGCAGCCATTTTCTAACGATTTTTTCATGTACAGAGCCATAAGTCAGGCATATCTCAACCGATTTTATTCAAAGTTGGTACAAGGACATTGACTTATGTCATACATATGTACGTCAATTTGTTTCATGATATGATCCAATATGGCTGCATGGCAGCCATATTGGTTACAATTTTTTCGTGTCCTTAGCCAAAACTTGGGCACGTCTCAACTGATTTTATTCACCGATTTTATTTAAACTTAGTACAGGGACATCGACCTATGTCATACATATGCACATTGATTTGTTTTGTGATACAATCCAATATGGCCGCCGTGTGGGCATTTTTTCCGATTTTTTCATGTCCGGAACCATAACTCAGACATGTATCAAGCAAATTTATTCAAAGTTGGTACAAGGACATTGACTTATTTATACATATGTACATGTATGTCGATTGGTTTCACGAGATGGTCCAATATGGCCACATGGTAGCAATTTTGTTATGGTTGTTTCATGTCGAGAGCCATAACTCTGGCAAGTCTCAACTGATCTTATTCAAAGTTGGTACATGTATATTGACTTATGTCGTACATATACTTGTTGATTTTTTAAACAGTAAGATCAAATATCGCTGCATGGCGGTGAATTTGTTACAATTTTCTTATGTACAGAGCCATAACTCAGACATATTGCCACCAGTATCATTCAAAGTTGGTACAAGGACATTGACCTATTTCATACATATGCTCCTCAATTTGTTTCACGTCATGTAGCAGTAACATGTCAATTATTGAAGTTTCGTAAATAGGCTGATATGTCAAGAAATACTGCATCAAATTCATGAAACTTTGTACAGATGTTAAGCTACATTGCTTTAACATTGAAAAAGACGTTTATCAGTGTCATTTTAATTAATTTGTAATTGCATAAGTAATGAACTTTCCTAATTTGGGTGATATAGCCACAAATTAATACAACGTCAAATGTGATGAAACTTGATACAGATGTTGATCTCATAGTGTGTAAATACTGCATCAAACTTTATGAAATATGGTACAAGTGATAATCTGTTAAGTGTTAGGATTGTATGCAAAAATGTTTTGCAACATCCTGTTGATTAATTCTAGTAGACTCATTTTATGAACTTTAGGATGGTGGCCTACTTTGGTTTTATGTTTTCATCACCATAGAACTCATTCTTGGCCATTGAGTGCCATCTGTATCAAAGTATTTTATCACAGACCTAATTAATGAAGAGGACTCTATCCTCTCTGAGGACATGTAATCAAAGTACCCATTAACAAGTGGGGACTGTGTCATCAACGATGACTTGTTTAACAAGAGATGACAGCCTTGTTTTAAGGTTATTGTGGGGAATTGTGGTGTATAATGTGGGAATGTCAAATATTTTGATTGAGCTGCACTTGTTTTGCTTGACTTTTATTAAATAAACCAACAATTCCTTCGAATTTTTCAGTATCCACATTTGATTCAACTCACTTGTTTCATACTCTTTGTCACAATATTGAAAAAGACAAAGTTTGGAACTTGATTTCTCACGTTTAAGAGGTCACCAAATAAATCCATTCCTTACCCTTTGAACCCACTTCAGGTCCATATAAGGACTAAAATAATGACATCATCTGATGTAGCTATGGCAATTTCCAGTAATTTGAGCGACCTTTTGAGGAAATCGGGTCGACTATTTTTACCGTGAATATCTAATCTGATCTAGTCACTGACTTTACCAAAGTTAGAGACATTCTGAATGCTTTTTTCTGCCGTACATCCTAAAGACGATGGTTTTGTGACAAGTTATTGGCCATTTCTTTATAGAAATGACATTTTTTGGTATTTTGTTTTCATATTTTCTGAGAAAATGAAGACTTTTATTGATTAGTCAAACATGATTTTGTTGAAGTTGAACAGCAGCTCGAATGGCGTCACAACGGAGCATCGCATTGACCAGCCTCTCTGAAAGCTCAAGTTTAAGTTTGTCAGTTCAGTTTTCTAGGCTGAAAACACTAATGATGAAGAAATTTGAAAGGATTTTCACTAAATTTTAATTTAACACGTGATTTTGGAGTGATCAGGCATGTTTATGTAAAGTACACTTTGGTATCGCGGCATTCTTCACCGTGTACCGAGACAGCCAATCATGGGTTTGTGTTACAACGCGTTATGCGTCATATTCCTACGTCTATAACATATTCCTTTGTCGAAATATACCCGATATATAATTATTTATTTCATATTTATTGGTTTCTGTTCATTTACTGGCAAAATTTGTTGCATGCTCGTCAAAATACGTGATCAAACTTTCATATGTGTTCACATTGACTGTCATGATCATGACAGATGTCGCGATTGAACGTCAAGGTCGGTACGGTTGTCGAAAGCATTCAGAGGCGAATGTTGTTCTTATTGTACCTCAAACTTAATTTATTTTGTTCATGAACCGAATTTATTTTCTCAGAAGTTCAGGTATTGCGCTTTTGTTGTGAAGTCATGACGCGACCGCCCCATTTAAACTTACACCCGACTTCTAACTCGGGTTTACTGAGGTTTGAAGTTAATGTAATACACAAACAATACAATCAAAGGTTACATAATCAATGTACACATTGCGCCATGGATCAACACTGATTTTGCAGCTGCTGAGACTGAGTACTACTACCAAATAATTATGGGCAGGAATATTTTTGTGTTTATTTTGAAGTAAATGAAGTAAGTACATCAAAGTCTCAGAGTGTCTACTTCTCAGAGAATGTCTCTCGCTAGAAAGGGTGCAAATTAAATTGTCTCCAAATCTAAATATTGTGAATGCCTGTTTTTGAGTTATGACTCCATAAATATTCTCTGAGACACACAATAAAAATGTCAATTATAGGAAATCATAATTTGTAATTCAAGAAAAGGGGCAAATTTTCAAATTGACTCTAAAGTTTTTGCAATCTTGGTAGTTAGAGGGCACACTGATACAACTGACCACTTTAGTCACCTTTAGTTCCGTGACCTCTAGCCATGCCTACTTGCTGTCCTTGCTATGCTTACTGTACTAATTTACACAGCGACGTCTGTACGCATGGCCGGCCATATGGCGAGGAAGTAGGCATGGCTAGAGGTCACAGAACTGAAGGTCGCATTTACACTATACATGCCAATACAAGCTACACAAAAGACAGCTACACAAGTGTTGTGCTCTTCAGCTGGTTTATTTGTAACATTAAAAAAGAAAGAAAAACGCTGTAATATTGACTTAAAAAGCCACTTATGAGGCCCTGTGCTGTAGGTCGATGAATGAATAGGTGATGTGTATGTTGACCTGCAGTACGATATTTTACGATAGATCTCTTTTGTAAGTATGTTGTGGCCTAGCCCTGCGTACAATGCCATGTGTTCCCTGTGCTATATGGCCTCCCACCACAGCTCTGCTGATAACCATGGACAAAACCGGCAACATGCGGATGCAATTTGGACGGAGCACAAAAAACTATAGCTACTTTTTCTAACTGTTGTCGGCCGAAATCAACTCGATTCTGATCTATGCTGCCTACCAAAATCACTCAACCGCTCACAGACTGCAAAAAAATGCTCTCGTGACGTCCCAAACCGTTGTTTGCTGGCGATGCACGGTCAATGGCCCATGCAGTGGACGGCCATTGATATGTTCATGCCACAATTATACAGGTGCCCATAAGCTGCATTATTTCTTGTCAGGTCTAGTCATGCACAATGTATCTTATCATAGTAAGGACCTTTTTAAAAGTGCATTGTTCATTGGCTGCACCTGATGATGTGGTTCTTCTCTGTACGTTTTTCTAAGCTTGTTTTAAAGCACGGTCCCTCCACAAATTGCTGTTTTATCTGAGGTGTTTTTTGAAATTTTAATCAACTTTTCTTTCCCTACCGGGCACAACATTACCTTTTTTACTTTCATAGTAACCTAGGATTCATTTAATTTGCAGATTAATAGACTTTTATGTTCTTCCTCGATTGTCTGTGACTGATTTTGCTATCCTGATATCGATATTGCGTTCGCACTCAGGTGTCTTGAAACTTACGTCATTCACTGAAATAGTTTTCGGACAAACTCAAGAAATTCTACAACTGCTGATGAATAGTTGCCAAAATTTACAGAGACTAGCAATATTAATTATGATCATTTTACCATCTTTAGCTGAGCGCATTCGCTTGGCGGAAGCAGTATATAACGATCTGAGTTCCCATTTTTAACTCCCATATATGCATATATGCAAATGGAAGGTATTCTTATAATGTAGCAAAATGGCGTCTGTGTGTATGTATGTATGTATGTATGTATGTATGTCTGTTAGTCCGTCCAGATCAAAAACTCCTAAACTGCAACGGCTGCCGTCTTAGTATTTGGTGTACAGGTGCATCTAGGGATGGAGATGTGAATTTGTTCAAATGAACATGTCAGTGCCAAAAATATTCAAATGAGGGGGGAAAAAAGAAAAATCCTGCAAATGGCTAAAACTCAGTAAGCATTGGTCAGATTGGGTTGAAACGTAGTATGCAGATTCGTTTAGGTATCCTACATTATATGTGCACAAATTAGGGTGGAATTTGCATGTTGTATTTTTAGGGTATTTTTTTCCGTTTTTAGTCAAAAAATCATGTTCTCTGAAATCGCTCATCTGATCACTCTGAAAGTTAATATTCATGTTCCTCAGGATAACTTCAATCAAGTTCATACAAATTGTGTTGATATTATCATATTTGTAATTTTAGGGCAATTTCCCAATTTTGGTCAAATATTTTTTAATCCAAAAAGTACTGATCTGATAGCTTTGATATTTGGTATACAGGTATCCAAGATTTATCTCAATATAATGTATTGAAGTTGGGTTGAAACTGGCAATTTTTTTCTTTTGGGGGCAATTTTTTTTTTGGTCAAATTTGGAATTTTTTTTGGTCAAAACTACTGATCTAGTAGCTTTGATATTTAGTGTACAGGTTCCTAAGGTTTATATTAATAAGATATATTGAAATGAGGATGAAATCTGCTATTTTGTATTTTTTGGGGCATTTTTTTGTCATTTTTGGCCTAAAAATTTGTTTCTCAAAATTTACCAGTCTGATTGCTTTGTTATTTAGCAAACGGGTTCCTAGGGTTTTGAAAAAAGTTGAAATCTGGAATTTTGAGATTTTGGGGCAACTTTACAAAACTGTCAATTTTACAGGGATATCTTTCATTTTGTATATTTTTAAATTGTTTTAGGTAATTTTATACCTACTGAAACTAAGAGTATATAATGTGGTGATTTAGTAAGCATTTGGTATGGTAAACTGTATTTAACGCCGGTAACACACAGCCCTGCCATGCAGAGCTACCACAAAACCATTTCGCCACTACCAACTTAGGTTTCGATATAGACGCTCTAGTTCACTGAAGAGTTTATACAGCTCGGCTTGCAAGCGTTGTGGCTACGTCACAACGCATCATGCCTATGTCATATGACGTCACTGAGATTTCCATCAAATTTCTCGTAATATGCTAGGAAGACTTATAGTAAACGGGAAGGTCAAACTATGACCATGTGGGATACAACGGATTATGATACACGGACCGTACAGCATGGCAACGCCAGGCGGGAGAAGCAGTTCAGCTGATAAACTTTAATAGACGTGCTAGTAGATTGATGAAAATAGCACAGAATCTCTTGGACTCTGAGCATGAACAAAGTGCTGATCTTGATCATGCTGCTGTGTCTGGGTACCAGATCTCTATACGACCCCCTAAGCACACCCCAATCGACTTAAGAATTTGCTAACGAATTTTGTCATGCACCTCTCAAATTATTTTATCGACGTCTCATTCATAGCCGTAAAACTCTTTAGTGAACTAGGGTGTGTGATATCGAAAACTAAGTTGGTAGTGGCAAAATGGTTTTGCGGGTGTCAAAATCTGATTTAATGGTATTGAAAACTAAGCTGGTAGTGGCGAAATGGTTTTGCGAGTGTCGAAAAGTGAAGGGGTAGTTTCGAAAACTGGTTGAGTGGTGTCAAAATCTGAATGAGTGGAATCGAAAAGTGAATGAGTGGTATTGAAAAGTGGATGGGTAGTTTCGAAAACTGGTTGAGTAGTGTCAAAATCTGAATGAGTGGTATCGAAAAGTGAATGAGTGGTATCGAAAAGTGGATGGGTAGTTTCGAAAACTGGTTGAGTAGTGTCAAAATCTGAATGAGTGGTATCGAAAAGTGAATGAGTGGTATCGAAAAGTGGGGTGCTAATTTTGGCATGAATTACACTCCATACCGGTATGTCGTACATATGTACATTAATTTGTTTTGTGATGCAATATGGCCGCCATGGTTCCATTTTGTTACAATTTTTTCATGTACAGAGCCATAACTCAGGCACGTCTCAACCGATTTTATTCAAAGTTGGTACAAGGACATTGACCTATGTCATGCTTATCCACATTGATTTGTTTTGTGATACGATCCAATATGGCTGCCTTGCGGCCATGTTATGATTTTTTTCATGTACGGAGCCATAACTCAGGCACATCTCAACCAACTTTATTCAAAGTTGGTACAAAGACATTGACCTATATCATACACATAACTGTGTGGCAGACGACAAAATGTAGTCATCAGAGGCAGCTAATACATGTATCTGTAACTAACTTAAGTGCTGTTTACATTAGAATGATAACACTCATCTCATTAATTAAAAAAATTCCCTAGGTTGTAAATACATTTCCTGTCATCTGGCATTATGTAATACCAAGGGATGGAACATTTGATATTCAGGAGGGGATAGGGTCTAGAAGATTGATGAGGTAGCATTACTTTTTTACCAGATCCCTTCTACATTTTTTTACCCACTCCCACCTTTTCTTTTTATCAAGCCTTCTCTGTCTATTTTTTGTTGTTGACATTTGCTTACGTATTTAGGATCTGCTTGTTCCATTGCTACAGAAGTTGATACGCATGTTCCTAAAGATGACCTCCATTACCTAAGTTGGAGACCTTATTTGCTTTTGTCATTCTTGTTTTTCCTGGTTTAAATATTTCTCGAATAGACCAATTCAAACCGAATGTGAGCACACTGTCCTTGACGGTATTTTTCATATTTTGAAAGCTCTGTTACTTCTGTCACTTTGAAAGTATGCATGTCATCAGGTGTTAGGTGGTGCCTCTTGGTAGCTGCAGTCATTAGGCCTATACCATGTTCATCTCTAAAATTCTTTTAAAACAACCACTGATCAGAACATTTGGCAGTCTGTGGTTTCGCACAAATTTTGTCTCATTATAACAGCAAATTTAAGTACGCTAATGTTTTCTTAGAGACAGTTATACTTTTAAAACGCTGCAGATGATCGTCATTTATTTTTTGTCTGGATAAACGTTTTCGTCTTGGGACTGTGCACAGCATTGTCTTTGGATCATCAAAGAAAACTATCAGTATTCATAACATTTGCTGAGACAGTTGCTTGTAACATATTTTGAAGGAAACATTTAAAATTGGCAAGTTCACTGAAAAAAATTTAATCTGCAGATCGTCAAATGACAAATCTATGACAACTAAGATTTCCGGCTAAGATTTCCGGTTCGTTTCCACCTCCATGCACAGACAAACACTTTGCGGTACGGTACATCATTCAACCATGGGCGGTCCGGACTGCAGTTTGACTGTCTTTCAGGCTGACTGTCTTGATCTCTTCTCGGTGGTTTCATTGTTTCCAATTTTTTATCACAACTGGAAGTTGTGATGTAGAGGTGGTTTCAACCGGTGTTTGATGTCGTCCATTTCCGTAAACGACAAAAAGTCAAAAACTGCTGAACAGACTGCATTGATATTTGGTACCGATACATAGACTGGTTCCAAGGTTCCAATTCCGAAAAATGGAGCCAAACGGAGCGGAGGTTATATAGTTTTGGGAAATTTCTAACCCCCCTTTTTAACTAATTGATTTTAGGGGTCTTTCATATATGTAGTTTTGGAATGTACACCAATCCTACATTGTGGACTGTTTTATGAGTTGTGGAACAGAAATGAGGTTTTGATGAATGTTAGAAATATGCAGGATGGCTGATTCAAAGTATAAGAGATTTCTATGCTCTTTTGGGTATCAAAAGCAATAAAAAAAAAACATATTTCATAGTATAGATTCTCACTTTTGAGATGACCCTAAGCATTTGCTATGTAAACATCCTTGAGTCAATATACAGACTTTGACATTCCTGAGATTAAGTATCCACGACCTCACATGTTACAGTCTTTCACTACCATGGTATGGCCAAAACCCATTGTTATCAATGGTGAGTGTGGACCTGTCTACAGGAAATTGGGGTGAACAGGTTAGACAATGCCGTTACAAGTTGTAGGTTAGTTATCAAGGTAGCACCAGCATACAGTCCTAAGCATGTCCATGTGTTCTCACAGGAAATTACAGGGAAAAAAATTATTTGAGAAGTTTCTCTCCTTTAAATAGAAGTATATTACAATTTAAACCTGGATGGATTGCTCTCAAATGATCTGAAACACAGTTATTGCCCATTAGCAACAAATCTATAGCAAGATTTATGTTAAGTTCATGAACTTACACAAGGTATTAGATAAAAGATGACCATGACTTTGTTACTTTTCAACATTTATTTCATTCAGATTTCCTCAGCTTAGTGTATAATTTTGTAATCTTAATTACTGTCAACTTAGCTTTACTAACTTATTCTAACCTCATTATTCTTACACTACTGTTATACGTTATAACCACAAAATTTCAAGAGATGCATATATGATTGTCACTTAACAAACAATTTACAAATATGTCTTCTGCTTTTTTCTTCATATACATATACATGTCCCTTTTCTCATAAAAATGGGCTTAAAATCACAATGTGAAAAATAGTCTTTCAGCTGTATGTTGCTCATTGACTTCGTGGTCTGTCTAATTGTCCCCACGGACACCGTCCGGGGGACTTATAGGTTTGGTCATGTCCGTGTGTGCGTGCCTGCGTCCGTGTGTGCATCCGTCTGTCTGTTCACGCAGATATCTCAGACATGCCCTGGTCAATTTCTTTCAAACTTTGCACAAGGATAGTACCCTACCCCATACAGATGCACGTTGATTTGTTTCACAATGCGATCAAATTTGGCCATGTTAGAGGACTTTTTAGTTTACTAGACTACAATGTATAAGTCAGCTGTCTATAGAATCCCATGTATAAGGCCAAGTAAAATAAAAATTTAGTTTCTCATCATATTCATATTGCAAAAAGGATTCAGTGACACAGTTTTTAGTCCCCATGGATGAAGTCCAGGGGGCTTATAGATTGGGTCATGTCCCTCCGTTCACGCAGATATATCAGATATTTTGACAAAATGTCACTTGACCTCGGTGACCTTTGACCTCAAATATACATATTTGTCCATAACTCAGTAACCACAAGTGCTACACCCTTCATATATGGTATGATGGGACACCTTATGACGCCACATATTGTACCTCATTAATTATGTGCATATCTAATTTTGAGCGAGCCAATAGAGCTAGGTCTGATTTTTGGTATATAGGGATGACTTAGCAATTCAATTTTTTTGACAAAATGTCACATGACCTCAGTGACATTTGACCTGAAATATACATATTTGTCCATAACTCAGTAACCACAAGTGCTACACCCTTCATATATGGTATGATGGGACACCGCATGACGCCACATATTGTACCTCATTAATTATGAGTAGTTTCACAATGTGCCAGTTGTGATCAAGTGCCATTGGCGCTATTTTTCATATCAGGTGCCGTTTTTATGCCCGACTTTCTTTCCCAGCTGAGGATACTATCTATCTGAAGCATTTGTAACTGCCCGCTTCCCTCGATCCGCTTCATCTGCGTCCATTCGGAAAGTTGACAGCATGTGAGTGTTTGGGTATCTCGAAACTACCGTAATGCATGACATACCAGTATGAGAGTACACGACCCGGGGATCTTGAAACCTTTACGCGCATGCTCATGTTAGCACAGGTCAGATTCCAAAGCTATTACCATTGTCGATGCGCCGATGATAGGGGCAGATTTGTTTTTGAAAGACGAGATATGACAGTATTTCCCCGGAATTCATAATCTTGACCGAAAATCAGGCTTCAAAAATAACAAAATTGTTTGTAAATGGCCGATCGGGCATGTATTTTTTTTCGTAAATTTTCATTTTTGTTCGTAATTTACAAACGTTACGAGCGACAGCGAGAGCACAGCTTCTAGGCAAACTTTCAGATAGATTAAGAAGACACTTTTACTCTTTTTAAATGCACAGGTTTCTTAGAAAGGTTTCTAGTACGTCCATAAAGATATCCTATAAGCTATAATGTTATTTTAAGATTTTTAGCTCCCATGTACATGTATGCCATATGTACACTTGTATATATGCCAAGAAAAGCTATTCTTATAAGTTAGAATGGGGTATGTGTAAGTTTGTATGTACATGTCTATCTGTATTTCTGGCTGTCTGTCTTTCTATGTGTCTGTCTGTCTGTCTGTCTGTCTGTATGTATGTATGTATGTATGTATGTATGTATGTATGTATGTATGTATGTATGTATGACTTGTTATGATTATTATTATCATGTTCCTGAAAGATCTGATTTCTTCTACCAGGTTGATGATGATAAAAATGAAGTAAGACATCCATTTTGCATGTTGAGGTCAGTTCGTATCAGGCCTATTCAGTTATGACCTTCTTTGATTTTCTTGAATCAACAGATATCAAAAGTAGCAAGTCCTCACTGTTGAAGATTAAGTAAAGATTGCAACTCAGGAAGACTACATCAACATGGCAACTCAGGAGCTACATCTTGATTTGCAGGATTTAGATTATCTTGGTACTCAAGCAAGTTGTCCTGACATCAAAAACTTTCATGTCTGTGTTTGCTCAGAGAACAATGACTGCATTAATCCCGGAGACTTGAGTGGCAGAAGCGGTCGAGACAAATATGGCGTTCCAAGAAATCAAACTGGAAATCTTTCCGTCAAAGTTAAGGAAGAGGAAGATGTAAGAAGTGATATTCCACAAGCTGGTGTTACTGGAAACTCTTCTATGACAAACAAAAGCGATAGTGAAGGCAACCTGAATGCAAAAAGTGATACAAATTCAGATTTTCAAACAAAATCAGAACTTGTTGGAGTAAATCTAGGACATGAGTCCATGATGAAAGTTTATGAGCACATTTCAAGATTTTCCCATCAAAAAGCTTCTGACTTTGAGTTTAAGATTGATGGAGGAGAAACATCAGAGAGTATTCCTTGGTGTGTGGATGATGGCTTTGGAATCCAAAATGGAAAATGTATGGATGTGTTCAATGTCAAGGTAAAGGAAGAGGCTGATGTAACAGATAATAAAGGGAATGTTGTAGAATGTGCTGTGCATAATAAAACCCTAAAGGAAAATAATCCATGCAAGTGTGTGAATGTTAAGACAGACTTCACGCTTGTGGAAAGGGAGACAGGTGTAAGGCAAGATGTTCATGGAAATCAATCCGTTATTGCGAATAGTCACAGCATTGCTTGTCGCAAAGCAGATGCCAGTGCTCCTAAACTGTTGATACGGAAAAATCCCTCTGAAGACAAGTGCAACACCAGAAATGATGCTTGCAGTGACACTTGCAGTAGGCAATGGAAAGAAAATCTGCAGATTTTTCCCATCGCTCTCAATCAAATTAGAATCAAGCTCCCCATAACGGAGGAGATTCAGCAGCAGCTTCACCAGGAATGTTTGCAGGAGCAGAGGGAAGGAAATCGGACGGTTGGAGGAGAGATGGAGCAGAAGAAAGGGAATCAGACGCATGGAGGAAAGATGGATGAAGAGAATGAAATCAAATCACAGTCATACATGTATGGCTACCAAAGGAAAAGTCATCGAAACAAAGTGCTTCGCCAGGAAAAGCGCCCACCCTACGCATGCAGACAATGTGACAAGGTCTTCTTGACATATGGTGGACGTAGCAGACATGAAGAACTCCATTTGGCCTTGACATTCAAATGTGACATGTGTAGTTCAACTTTTAAGAAGCAGAACTACTTGAGAGACCATATCAAGAGAATACATCGTCAAAAGGACCTTGAATGCAAAATATGTGGGAAAGTTTATGGATACAAGAAAGCCCTCAAGCTGCACATGAGTACATGTATACTCAGAAAACAAGCGACTAAAGTTCATAGCTTTGAACAGGGCAAGACCTTTGGAGCCCGGCTTTGGAGTCAACTTGCATCAGCTGAAAGACCATATAAAGAGAACCCATGATGTGGAAAGACTACAGAAATCCAATGTGTCCAGCGAGTCTCTTCCAACCGGATCAGTGCCAGAACAGCATACGGAGAGTCATCAAGAACAAACTAGTCATGAGTGTGACGTTTGCCACAAGAGTTATAAATCCATGGACATTCTAAGGACACACAAATTACTTCACCAGGAAGAGCGCCCAACATACGCATGCAGACAGTGTGACAAGGTCTTCTTGACACGAGGTGGAGTTAGTAGACATAAAGAAGTGCATTTGGCCTTGACATTCAAATGTGACATTTGCAGTTTAACGTTTAAGAAGCAGAACTACTTGAGAAACCACATCGAGAGAATACATGTGCATCATCAAAAGGACCACGAATGCAAAATATGTGGGAAAGTTTTTGGATACCAGAAAACCCTCAAGCGGCACATGAGTATACACACACAGCTACCAGTTAATGCCGTAAATGAAGAGAGTGCCAAGGCATTCGAAGATCAAAAAAGTTTGCGCAATCACATGCTCAGTCATTCATGTGAAAGGCCCTACCAATGTCGATATTGTGAAAAGACTTACAAAAGTGCTTATAATTGTGATAAGCATATGGCAACCGTGCACAACAATCCAAAGCCAAACTGTTGCAGATATTGTTTCCAACGTTTCTCAAGCAAGAACTCACTTCTTCTTCATGTTGAAGCAGTTCATTCTGAAAGCCCCATTACTATTTGTGCCCACTGTGGAAGGTGTTTCACAACAGAAGTGGCGCTGAAGCGCCATCAAGGAACTCAAATATGTCGTGACTCCATTCTCTGTGAGCAGTGTGGAAAGATTGTGTCAAAACAGTCTATTAAGAAACATCTCAAGTCTCACAAAAATTCAGATAAAAAAGATACAGACAACACGAATCAGACAGGTCTTTATGTTTGTGACATTTGCCATAAAGCGTTGAAGAGCAAAATAGCTAGAAGGTATCATATGAGGGTACATTTATCTGAAGACATTAATGTGTAAAGAATCATGTTCTCCTCCAGATTGTGTTCAAATTGTGATCAAGTCAGCAATATAATTATATGCAAAAAATATTTTGTCAGTTTTATGAAACTCTTCAGTGAAATATCACTTGAAATTCTATCTTTCCTGTTGCACAGAAATTTAGTACATGTACATATCAACAGGTTTCTTTGGAAATTTTCATGTAGTTTCATTCTAATTAAGACAGAAAAATCGCGGTAGATCTTCTTGTGAAATGTTTAAGTAATGGCAAATTGTTGTACTTTCTTAAAAGGATTCACAAGAAGTTGTTTTCAAACTTTATCACATTGCCAACATGTGCAGTTAGACTCAAAGATTGCAGGTCTTTCTCTTACTCCTGCTGTTAGAAATAGAATGCTGTCAGTAAGTTAAGATTTCTGTCAGCCTTCTTGTAAATCTCTTGAAACCAATGATTCATGATTGAATTCACAAAATATCTGTACAGTAGAGTTACATACAGCTCTTTGAAAACACTGGATGCATGTCCTACAGTCATGACTTCAAAATGTGTATATTTGTGACATAATTGTTTGATATGAAGTGTAATGGTTATGAACAATTTAAGGTAGTATGCTCCTCAAAAGTAAAAGACTTAACTTTCCTCAAGGAATCTTTCAACCATTCTCTTTCAAAATGAAAAAATATAAATCGGGGGTCACCGTGCAAATTTTGTTGCTAGAGAAATGAATTACCCAAGATATAACGATATATGAAATTCAAAATGGCCGCCATCTCTTAAGCTTATGGAGAAAAATAAAATTTTGATTTTCAAAAACTGAGACTGTGAAAGTTTTTCTTCCTCCAAAGACTTGAAGTGGTAGATCAGAAAAGAACTGGAAAAGTTTGAAAGTCCAAATATCTGTCCCTGAGGCACAATTTGAGCAGAATGTAGCATATGTTATTAATGGTGCATTTTCAATTCAGTTGCCATTGTATGTATAGAAGCTGACAGGACAGGACAGATCATTGTCAGGTCTTGTACTTCATGTGATTAACCTGTGCAATAAAACTAAGCATTTTTAAGCATTTTAAACCAAGACCCTAACCTTCCTGCAGTCAGATTTATGGTAATACGGTCTGTATGACTGGGTTTCTTTGGTTGTGAGCAGTTTGCATTCCCCAACACCACATATACCGGTATAATAGAATATAATAGAATTTTCTGAATTTTGATTATATCATGAATGGTAATGACGTAGCATCAGTTAAAAAATACTGTGATTTAGGTGTTGATCTAACTTTCGACTTGAATTGGAATACTCACATTGATCGTATTTGCATGAAATCTCATAGATTGCTTGGCATGATCAAGCGCACTTGTGGCTACAAATGTGACTCTAAAACACTTAAAGCTCTTTACTGTTCACTAATGCGTAGTCATCTGGAGTACGGAGGTGTCGTTTGGGCAGCCCAGTCTAAGCGCAACTTAGTAAAAATTGAAAAAATCCAAAGAGCAGCAACAAGGTATATTCTTAATTATCCCACTGACATTGATTATAAACAAAGATTAGTTGCTGTAAACCTTTTACCGTTGTCATTTCGCAGGGAGATTCTTGATCTGATTTTCTTTTATAAATGCACTACTGGGAAATACTCTTTAAATGTTCATAAGTATGTCAAAACTCACTCATCTAAAATTAATACACGTTCTTAACTTCTAGTGCTGATACAAATGCACTGGATAGAAACCATTGTAAAACTGTCACTTTCCAACACCTTCTCTTTAATAGAATTGTCATTCTCTGGAACAATTAACCGGCGACAATTAGAACCACTGCTTCACTTTGTACATTTAGAGTAACATTGACGAAATGGTATTGGGATAAATTTTACAACTGTTTTGATCCGGACAACACTTGTACGTGGATTTCTCGTTGTCTGTGTAGCAGGTGTAGACCTATGTAGATTTTATTTGATTTGTTTTAGACTTTCTTCATTTTTTATCTCCTGATGTTATTGTTGTTTGCTTTTTTCATTTGTACATATTTCATTTCATTAGGGTGTCTGGCTTTGTATAGGTGGTTCGCACCTGTTTCAGTCATCCTATCCATGTTGGTACACGTATCGTGTCCGCTGTGGATGAATATTATAAATGAATAAATAAAAACAAGTCATCGTTGATGACACAGTCCCCACTTGTTAATGGGTGCTTTGATTACAGGTCCTCAGAGAGGAAAGAGTCCTCTTCATTAGGTCTGTGATAAAAATACTTTTGAATAAATTTGCTTGATACTTGTCTGAGTTGTAGTTCAGGACATGAAAAAATCGTAATAAAATGGCCACATGGTGGCCATATTGGATCGAATCACAAAACAAATCAATGTGCATATGTATGACACAGGTCAATGTCCTTGTACCAACTTTGATTAAAATTGGTTGAAATATGCCTGACTTATGGCTTTGTAAAGGAAAAATCATAACAAAATGGCCGCACAGCAGCCATATTGGATCGTATCACAAAACAAATTTACATGCATATGTATGACATTGGTCAATCTCCTTGTACCAACTTTGAATAAATTTGCTTGATACATGTCTGAGTTATGGTTCTGGACATGAAAAAACGTAATAAACTGGCCACATGGCGGCCATATTGGATTGAATCACAAAACAAGTCAATGTGCATATGTATGACATTGGTCAATGTCCTTGTACCAAGTTTGAATAAAATTGGTTGAGATATGCCTGAGTTATGGCTCTGTACATGAAAAAATCATAACAAAATGGCCGCATGGCGGCCATATTGGATCATATCACAAAACAAATTGATGTGCATAGCTATGACATAGGTCATTGTCCTTGTATCAACTTTGAATAAAATCTGTAGAAACATGCCTGAGTAATGGCTCTGTACATAAAAAAATCGTAATAAAATGGCTGCCTGGCGGCCATATTGGATCGTATCACAAAACAAAGTGACGTGCATATGTATGACATAGGTCGATGTCCTTGTACCAATTTTGAATAAAATCGGTTGAGATATGCCTGAGTTATGGCTCTGTACATGAAAAATCGTAACAAAATGGCCGCACGGCGGCCATATTGGATCGTATCATAAAAAGAATTGACGTGCATATCTATGATATTGGTCAATGTCCTTGTACCAGCTTTGAATAAAATCAGTTGAAACATGCCTGAATTATGGCTCTGTACATGAAAAAATCGTAATAAAATGGCCGCCTGGCAGCCATATTGGATCGTATCACAAAACAAATCGACGTGCATCTGTACGACATATGAAGTAATCCTTGTACCAAGTTTGAATGAAATTGCTTCTGGCATCTCTGAGATATCTGCGTGAACGGACGGACGCACGCACGGACGGACGCACGCACGGACGCACGCACACACGCACGGACATGACCAAACCTATAAGTCCCCCCGACGGTGTCCGTGGGGACTAATAAATAATAGATCCCAGTCATAATCTGTGTTACGTTTTGTTAAGGTAGTATGTGCCTCAAAAGTGAAAGACTTAAACTTTTACATGTACTTTCCTGAATGAAACTTTCAACTATTCTCTTATGAAATCAACAATAAAATCAGGGGTCACCATGCAAAGTTTGGAACTAGCGAAACAAATTACTCTACATGTTGCAATATTTTTAATTCAAAATGGTAGTCTGGGGGGGGGGGGTTTAAATTGTGGATTTTCAAGAAACCAAGTCATTCGTAGTTTTCCTTTCTCCAATAGCTTATAAAATGAGCCCCCACGAGTGATAGATCAGAAAAAGAAATATAGAAATTTGCGACTATCTGTCCCCAAGGTGCATTTACCTTAAATAGTACAATGCTGTTGAAGTAACCTTGGTTAGTGTATATGTAGGATATGACTATCTAACAATTTGAAGTTTTTGATAATTTTCACCCTTTCACAGCTATGGTTTGTCTCAAACCCATTGTTATTGATTGTGATGGCGTAACCTTTCACAGAGAATGGGTGTGAACAGTTTGACAAATGCATGGTGGGTATTGGCATTAAGCATGCAGCTTTTGTTGGTCCATGGTCACCTTGTGTTTATTGAATAGATACTACATTTGCTGATTAGATGCAAGCATGCTGTCAGTGCAGGACATGATAAAATGTGCTCATTTAGGGGGGGGAGACAGATCATTACATGTTGAGGATGGTTTTGTTAAGGATGTACAGCATTTTATTTTTCATATTCCATGATTCAACATATTGTAATTGCCGTTATCAGCATACACCTACTCCCAAATTACCACTCATAGCAGATAATAGTTATGAATAAATAAATATCTTTTCTCAAAATCAACACGGCTGCAAAATAGTTTTATACCATGTTTCGCAGTTGTTATTTATTTTGTACCTCCCAAGCATCTTCCAATAGTGAATGACATGACAGGAAAATTCAAAAACGAGAGTTTGAAGTGTGCAAAATACATGTCCATGTCACCATACTTTCTAGTTGAAGGCATGCTCAGTGATACATTTTGTAATGCAATGTTGCAGAAATTGAATATCAAGAATATCACCAGTTTTCACTAAGATTTGAAAACGTAGTTCAGTATCACGAAAGAGTGTATCCATACCAGCAAGTTACCTAGGTATGGTATTTTACTGATGCCTCATTTCTGTATAAAGTGTGCTGACCACTAAAGTGCTGCTTCTTTCTGTGCCTCTGAAGTGATTTTGCTTTGTATTTGTCCATCCTGTTCATCTCCAATATACTCCAGTTTTCTTTGTTTGAATTCGTCATGATCTATCTCCATACTGTCGACAGCGGCAAAGAATGAAGAAGGGACAATTGTGCTCTGAAAGTCAGTCTCATGCATCCCAAGTGCTGCACAGGCAAATTAGGAAATAATTTAGGAAATGTGACATTAATAGGAAATATTAATATTATCGACAAAACCGTTTCTGAAATGCACGAGGGTCAAGCTTCTTTTCTGCTCAACAATACTTGATAAAATCCCTGAACGTGAATTAATTACATTTACTGCACCCAGTCCGTGTACATGTATTTATAAAGGTACTTTCAGAACACAATGGTTTGCTTCCTTGTTCTACCGCTGGCGGCGCTGTGGAATCCCTAGCTGAGCACCGAGCTCCCCAACCCCCTTTTCCACTGTTCATTCAGATTCCAGTCATGAATATCTTTTCACGACATCAAAAAAGATGTCAAGTAAGTTATCATTATGAACAGAAAGAGGTGTGGCCTTGAACATAAAGTCGCAGTGAAGAATGCAGAATGTGGATTTCTTTGGTGACTTAAAGTCAAGATGTCGATATTCGATGTCTTTTTCCCTTTTTTATTGAAATTCGCCAAATAGCTACCAATTTACTCTCTGTTCTTCTCAATCATAACATGTAACCATTAATCCGCCTGAGTGTTGGCACATCTGTCTTATGTAACTTACATGTCTAAATTGAAAGCAAATTCAAAATTTAAAAAACTCCGCCATCTCAGCTATCATCTCCTTGTAGTCTCATTTCTGAAAACTGAAATATTTATCAGGGATCGGAGAAATTTTTCATTCACACTGCTGCTTTTCTGCTGGTCATATTGAGTGTACATTTGAACCTCAAATTGCCCATTCTCGCGAGCCAGAGCAATAATTTCCGCTCCGCTGACCTACGCAAAAATCTCTTGACGGGTAGCGCTGAGCTGTTGCCGTAAAGAGGCACGTGGTTTACGACGATGATATATACAAGTCCAATGATATTCAATTTTTATAATTTTCAAAGTTGGTCGCGGTTTCAGGTATGTTGCAGCAACCCAACGCTTGCTGTGAATCTTTTCAATTTTGGTTATAAAAATACACGTGGAAATCTAGATAGTGAATGAACAAACACGATCATTTGAGCTAAGAGGTGAGGGTTGAGCCTGAAATATCCCTATCCAAAAATGAAACTAACTTATCTGTCATCATTCTGTGGAGTGAGCGTATCAAGTTTTGAAGGAATTTGAGTGGATTCAAGGGAAAAAAACTTGTATATATTCATTGATGCACTAAAGCGACATGGCAGCCAGCGATGTGCGCAGCTTTCTGGCTTCAGTTAATAAAAGGCGGACTTTTGATCAATTTTAAAGGAAGCCATCCAGGTTTTTCTTATTGAAAAACCTACGCTGTGTTAAATGTACTACTGCTGTGTCTATGTACAAAGCCATTGATGCGTATCTCTGTTGACATCGCCTTGAGATACGGCTAGTGAAGACACCATTCACATCCATAGTCAGTCATCTGCCACATTTTAACATTTACCATCGATCAAGCCACACTATGGTCGATTTTGAGTTGCTTATATGGGCTGCGGCTACATTCACAAATACTGCACTGCATAGGGGATTCGAAAACTCTGGGTGTAGTAGCGGATGGACTTGAAAGTTTTGCTCTGCATATTAAGGGAACCTGAAAATATTTTGGTTCCCGTTACTTTTTAAATTTTGCGATTCCAAGGGTTGGTAGGTTATTCAATGTGAAATGAGTAACATTTTTATGTCATCCAATTGTTCTAATGTTAGTGACAATTAAACAAAATCTAGAACTGTTTGTCGCATTTCGTGACTCCTATCTCGAAAATCAAACTATAAAACCATTCGTTCATGCAGTGAATGAACTTTTCACATCTCATCATACGATAACAAAGAAGTAAAACTTAAGTAAAGACTCTAATTTTGATAAAAAAATGTGGACCGGAATGTTGCTCACGCTTATGTTGTAGCGATGTGTTCGTCGAATTCGGCCGAAAATCACACGAAACGAGCGTTTTTGAAGCAAATTAAGTACAAGGTATGAATTTTGAGAATGATAGGGAACGATCGACGGTTACATGATAAACGAACTTGCTACTTTTCACAGTAAAATCGAACGTCGAAGATGACATGGTGGCATAATCCCTATAGGAAATAGCTATTTGGTTTCCTGACTTGGGTTTTTCTCAGGCATATGTACACACGTCTATGGGGGCATAGATGCCGAACGGAATAGACCGATCACAAGTGCTGTGCTTTAAGGCTTTGCTACAACTACTTCAGCAACGTGGTTTTTCCTTAAACTGGGAGAAGGTGGTCGAGCCTACGCAATGCTTACCATTCCTAGGGATCAAGATAAACGCGCACACACGGACTTTGTCCCTAGACGGTAATTAGCTACAAGAACTGAGCGACCTCCTGGAATATTGGCTTCCAAAGCGGCAAGCGACCAAACGCGAGCTTCAGCAACTAGTCGGCAAACTCAACTGGGCGGCAAGAGTTATTCGCGGCGGGTGCACATTTTTCCGGCGACTCATCGCTGTGATAAACTCGGTCTCACGTCAGTCTCATCATATACGCCTTAACAGGCAAGCGAGAGCGGACATCAGCTGGTGGGCGAATCTCAGCAAAACTTTTAATTGTACGGCATTCTTCATAGAGGAGACTCCGCTGCCCAGCAGATTTTCACCACTGACGCATGCTCAGCAGCGGGAGCGGGCATTTACGCGAACGACTGGTTCCACACGCGATGGTAAGCGGACCATCCAACTACTGCGGGTGCGCATATCAACCTCAAGGAACTTTACACCGTCCTGCGTGCGTGCAGGCGGTGGCATCGTTTCTGGGACAAACGCCGCATAGTGGTATACACGGACAATTTACATAAGAATAAACTCTGGCACGTCACGTAATGCAACAGCCATGGAGTGGCTGCGCGAACTCTTCTCACTGTCGGCAATCTCCAACTTTCAGATTGCCGCCAGATACGTCAGAACTAATGATAATGACGCGGACTCCTTATCGCGCCTGCACGAAATTAAACACTACTTCAGAGCTTTAGACGCCCTGCAAAGTCGCGAGACACACCCTTTACAGGAATGGCACTACCATATGTCTGTTTCCACTCACTTCTTACTGCTCCAGGGCCTTTGCAGTAAGAACTTTGCAAACCAGTCCGGGTTATGTCCATATAGAGGATAGTTGGGAAAAGCCAATGGCGTACCGTATATGTAATGAGGTTAAGGCAAGAACCAATCACATACTGTATATGTAATGACGGTTAAAGGTTAAGCGGGTTCACTTTGAAATGTTATGCTGAGATCGCGATCTGACCTGACAGATCCACCGTGACCGATCGAGTGAGAATGTTGGCTACCCGGAGGTGTCGAGTCAATTTGCGACGTTCTACCGTGTTAAAAATTGTAAGGATTTCTTCAGGAATAGTTTTCTGAGTTTCTTTACCCTAGACCATGTTCGACAAAGAGTTATTGGACGTTTTTCGTACTCTTTACCAGCTTCTGGTTAACTTCTCGGCGATTGATTCTGCGCGCGTTTTTCTGAGCGAAGGGTCAATCGTACCGGGAAATGCATGGTGATCGAAAAAATCGTGCTCCATCGTGCTCCGATCATTGACAAGAACAGTTGACCCATCGTTGCAAAGCTTGAAACATTCTCCATGCTACAGATGGAAAGGTTAAATTTAATTTGACCAAAAATAGGCGATATTTGGCGACAAATAACTTGCTGTAAATTTACAATGGTCAAATCCTGATTTCTAGGAGCGGTACCTGGCCAGGAAAATCATCCAAAGAAGTAATATTCGATGTAATAACCACCAGTGTCAGTCGCCATCTCGACCGTACTGAACATTGTGCATAACGTCTACATCTAAAAACTACCTAGTGCTAAAAATAAAGAGTGAAATCTGGCCGAAAGTTCTGAACTCATTACAATCTGCGAGCCAAGGATTGCATGGTTAATTATTCATGACGTTGGCGGCGGCAGGTTCGCTGATTGGTCAATCGTAATATCCTCTCTATGGACATAACCCGGACTGTTTACAAACCAATTAAAAAAGCATGGAACCCGGTGGTGACACTCTCAGAGAGCACGGGCATCCATGCTCGTTCCACAAAATTTCAAGATACCCCTAATCTGGGATTTTTCAACAAAAAAGACTCCCTTATTTTGAGAAATATGGGAGAAAATACGACCAAAATACCCCCTTATTTACAAAATCCAGGCGAGGGAGACGTAATATTAGAGTCAGGTCAATGCTGAATTATGATACTGTTTTCACATATATTAACACATCAGAGTCTGAATAAAAATGTTAAGTTTGGAACAGGAGTGTCAAACTCATAAAATTCATTAGATTTCGAATCACAGTTTTAAACTAGATCAAAGCATAGGAAACGCACAATGAAACTTTTGGTGAAGTTTGAGTGTCTGATAGGTATTTCCTGGGATATTTCAAACATTTCTTATGCCAGGTTTTTGGAAAAGTATCCCTTTTTCTCCATTTCACTGACCTGTGATAGGGAATAAAAAACATCCCTTCCCCGTGATTGTGGGAACACGCATGGATACCCATTTCCCCCGACAGTGACACCACCGGGGCCCGGACGCACTTAGCGACAATGACGTTATTTCCAGGGCGCCGGAGGGCTAGCGCCTACCACTAGTGTTGGGGGCTTTTGGCGGAAATCGGCTCATAGCCAGTCAACATTTGAATAAAGTTGTTGACCTTGATCCCCCAAAAGTTGTGTCTGTCTGTATGTTGTCAGTATAGGCATCATTTAAGTGAACAATGATACCTTTTTATTGTCGTTAAAATGGGCCGGGTTCGAGGCTGTGAGTGGGACGGTATCGGGACGAGGCCACCGATAGTTAATCACAACTGGCTTCGACCTCAGAGCGTTCCCCACACTACCTCCCTATCCTACAAGATGCATTTGTTTTTCTTTCTTTTCTGCTCTGTCGTCTTTAGAATTTGTATCCTAATACGCCTAGAGTGGCGGGAATCGGCTCATAGCCAGTCAACATTGTAATAAAGTTGTTGAACTTGACCCCCAACACTTGTGTCTGTCTGTATGTTGTCAGTATAGGCATCATTTAAATCTAAATACTAGCTGGGGCTTATGTTCGCACGAACACTGTAATTTATGTAAACACGTTTCATGTGTTCAGAATATGAGCAAATCGACATGGCGAATCATTATTTCATGTTCTAAAACGTTTAGGTGTGGTCAGTATTAAACAATGAGATTTCTGTAGGAAAATTATGATGTGTCAGCTCATTTTGATGACATTTTGATACTAGTCTTGAGTTGTGATGTAACAACACTGTGCAATCTGAAAATGTGCCATGAAGCAACTATTCATCGTAACAAAGTTACATTGTTTTGAAAATCTAAAAGATTTAAAAGTGAAAAAATAAAGAAGAGCATTGGCGATGTAATACAAGTTCTGATCTACATAATGTAACCTTTTGGCAAGCATGTAACTGGAACCACACACGTATTTTACTTGGACCAGAAATTAAGTTATTGATTATTTTTGAGGCAAGCCGATGACGAACCGCAACCGTCACTCATTCAGGAGACCGAGAACATTTTACCACCATAAAGAGAGGGCCTTTAGATAGAGGGAGGATGTGGTATTACCTTTGATGATGTGCCGAATGTTAAAAGATCGGGAAAACTAAACATGGCAAACAATGATAAATCAAATTTCACAGGTCACTCTAAAATCATAATACATACATTTAATTTCCGAAAACATTATAGTACAGATAATTATAAAATCAATGAAAATAGACTGGTTTCTTGCTTTCAGTCTATGCATTGTTTTGACTGAAGTCATTTGGAGTCAGGTATGATGAACAATGTAGATAGGATTTGTATAAAAATGGAGCAATTACATTTGATCGTTGACTGTATTAGATAATGTCTCTGGACTGACGCCATATGACCACTACAAACTGTGGTCGCTCTATATGGTGAGCACTAAGTCAGGTTTGATGCTCTATTTGTATAGGTCGACTCCATGAAATTTCAACTATGGCTACACAGACACTGCGTTCAGTCAGTTAGTTTTTACATTTTGAAATAATGTTATCATGCCAAGAGAGCGACACTGACGAATGTATCAGTTTATTCATGATGTTCATAGTGTTGCTATCAATTTCGACCGATGCCGATGATCGCAGGCAACAGAGCCTCCTTGAATATGTCACAGTAACTTAGAAGATTTAATCGAACGGCTAATTTGTGTATACGAAACAGAGAAAACTCTCATGTCGGGGGACAGATTTTGGAACTGTCTCATAACATCCTGAGAAATTTAACTCTTACAAGAGGGATAATGGTACCTTCGGCACAGAGGTCGTATCAGTGTACAGATTCAAAGTGGTACAATCTCCAAGCTCCCGTGACATTTTAGTAAGACATTCGACAACAGATTACAGTATTACAGTATGTGTTTGCAATTTCCGGTGATTTGAGTGGCTGATTAACATGACGCTTTACGTTAATAAATTAATCTGTAGAAATTATAAAAGTATCAACAAACCGGACGAGAGAGAGAGAGAGAGAGAGAGAGAGAGAGAGAGAGAGAGAGAGAGAGAGAGAGAGAGAGAGAGAGAGATTTTCATATTAAGTTAAACGGAAATGAAACGATACACTGCGCACACGTCGCATGCAGAACTGTTCGTAACGATTGGTTGTTGGTCGAGCTGTTCTTTCAATGTCGACCAGTTTGAAATCATAGCGGAATTGTTAAGTAATAAAGATGATAGTTATGCCCGAGAAAATACCGATTCCAAGGTGAAAAGAGAAAAGCAGCTTTTATCTCTTGATGATCTCACAATGTCAGAGTGTGGTAACCAAGCTCGTGTGTCTAGGATTTGTAGAGACTTCAACTCAGGTCGGTGTACTAATCAACAATGTAAACTTCGTCATCCAGCGATGTCACTACTCACAGCTAGCAACTGGAGAATTGCCGAAATAAAGAGGTTCAACATTCAATGTAGTCCATTCACACGTACAGGTCCGCGCAACGAGCAGCAGCTGGAGGTGCTACAGTGGATCGCAGTTTCATGCCGCTATGGACAGCGATGACGAAACTTGTGCGCCATCATTACTGCTACATTTTGACAGCTTCAAGGGATGGTTCTGCCTGAATTCTGGAGAGAAATATCTTGTCAAGGCTGATGTTAGAAACATTGTAAAATCTTGTGAGTGATAAGTCTGTAAGTTTATCCTATAAACTACAAATTAATTCCTCAATGGCTTCCCAGTCGATTTAATATGGCGCAAGATTATTTACACGCTTTACAATACAGTGACAGCCTGCAAGTCTCTGATCATCTCCATGACAGAAGAGAAAGCATGTTTATGTTATGACCATGAGTTGTTGTAAATTTCTAATTATAATACGTGTAGTACTGTCAACAATTAGTGTCAACTGAACGCAACCTAAGTGAAGATGTTACAGATCACTCTGCTCTGCGCTCTCCGTCTTGTCAACTGTATCTCCAGTATTATTAATAGGGAACTACACTGGTGAAGTTTTATAATTTACATTAACTTTAAACCCATGTCAAGCATTTTCTCTTGCTTGCTTTCTATGAAAAATTCATGCTATAATTACTTCGATTTATGAAGATCTGTTCGAATAATAATAATAATAATAATAATAATAATAATAATAATAATAATAATAATAACAAGGCAGTATTGCTGAAGGCAATGAGTACTTGGGCCGAGATAGAGTAATTTTGAGGACAATATATACTACTATTCAAATATGGTCTTGAATTTCCTCCTGTCAATTAGGCATTTGATTAACTGGTTATTAAACGAAGCAATCGCATGACAACGGCAAAATATGTCTAGCAACTTTTGTGGAGTTTGAGGCAGGGGTTCTTTATTTATAGTGAAATTGCTTAAACTCCTTAAATATTCAAATTACAGCAAATTTCTTTTGTTCTCGATGGTAGATGTCTAATAATTAGATGGCATATTTAGATTTCTACCCTATAGTTATCCCTATATACCAAAAATCGGACATCTAGCTCTATTGGCTTGCTAAGAATTAGATATGCGAATAATTAATGAGGTACAATATGTGGTGTCATAATGTGTCCCATCATACCAAATATGAAGGGTGTAGCACTTGTGGTTACTGAGTTGTGGACAAGTATATATATTTGAGGTCAAAGGTCATTGAGGTCACATGACATTTTGTCAAAATAATTGTATTGCTAAGTTATTCCTATATACCAAAAATCAGACCTCTAGCTCTATTGGCTCGCTCAAAATTAGATATGCGCATAATTAATAAGGTACAATATGTGGTGTCGTTAGGTGTCTTATCATACCAAATATGAAGGATGTAGCACTTGTGGTTACTGAGTTGTGGACAAATATATATATTTGAGGTCAAAGGTCATTGAGGTCACGTCACATTTTGTCAAACAAATTATATTGTTAACTTATCCCTATATACCAAAAATCAGACCTCTAGCTCTATTGGCTCGCTCAAAATTAGATATGCGCATAATTAATGAGGTACAATATGTGGCATCATAAGGTGTCCCATCATACCAAATATGAAAGGTTTAGCACTTGTGGTTACTGAGTTATGGACAATAATGTATATTTGAGGTCAAAGGTCACCAAGGTCACATGATATTTTGTCAAAATGTCTGAGATATCTGCATGAACCGATGGACTCACTGATGGACTCACGGACGGATATGACCCAATCTATAAGCCCCCTGGACTTTATCCGTGGGGACAAAAAACTGTGTCACTGCATCCTTTAGGCAATATGAATACAATGAGAAACTAAATTTTTATTTTTCTTGGCCTTATACATGAAAGTCTATGGAGAACTGCCTTATACATGGGAGTCTATGGAGGTGTAAACTAAAAAGTCCTCTAACACGGCCAAATTCGATCGCGTTGTGAAACAAATCGACGTGCATCTGTATGGGGTTGGGTACTATTCTTGTGCCAAGTTTGAAAGAAATTGACCAGGGCATGTCTGAGATATCTGCGTGAACGGACGGACTGACTGACATGACCAAACCTATAACTCCCCAGGACTTCGTCCGTGGGCACTAAAAACAACGCAACAGTTATTACAGCTACACCGGCGGTAGGTTCATATCCAGAGCCCCGTACGGTCTGCCGCCGTCGCTTGAAAACAATCTCATAAACCTGGCCATATGGGCAACTGTGTATGAGCAGCTGGATGCTTGACTTCCCGGAGAAGGCGAGCTGTCACGTTCAAGCTCAGGATTATTTGTCGATCAAATTTCAGTAAATTTACCTTACCTAGATGAAATTTTGTCTATATGCTGAAATTTCGCCGAAGTTTGACAAAATTGCATCGATTTTTCAGGTTCATATCCGACATTTTTGAGTTTTGAGTGCAGACAGAAATAAGTTTTGAGGCAACATGGCTGCGACCCCATGTTGACCCCTAGCCCTGCGTACGATGCTATGTGCTACAGCTAACACACAGCATCGTACGCAGGGCTAGCGAGAGAGTTGCCGACATCGACGGTTATTTACGAGAAGTGAATAAAAGACTGTCATTTTTGGAAGCGATCGAGTAGCTGAGGTAGGCTGGGATACGACTTGGGCCCAAGAACGCTGAATTTCGGCAGTAATTTGGCTTTTTACGTCAAGTCTCAAAATGGATTTGAAGTCACCGACCCTACGTACGCGTACGGGTCTTTGCAGGGCTGTGGTGAGCGGGGCGATTAGCTGTAGCGGAACACACAGCATCGTACGCAGAGCTAGTTGACCCCAAGTGAAAATGTGTTCGCGATCAAATCTTCCTATATTTTTTTCAGAATTTTCGACAAAATCATTGCTTCTTACATCTTTTGTAAAATATAAAATATTAAAATAAAAATGCGATGTGCCATGTCTCCAGATTTCTAAAATATCGTTCGTTGACCGTTCGACGGAATACTCATTTCGCAAACTTGTGATGCAGTTGAAATTCAATACTGACCGCCAAATAATCTTAATGAGACTAGATCATTCTAGACATCCTCCAAATTATCCAACCATTCGCGTTAGAGTTCAGCTCGCTTAGAGGATCATAACATTCTTTGGCCTTCGTTTAGATCGACCCTAATCTCTCCCATTTAGGAAATAAATACACAAGCTACCTTGACAAAACTTCGTGCACCATCCAGGACCAAACACACTACAAATCTGTCTTGACGTCATCATCTCCTTACATGGTAATCGGCATACCGTATTTTTTAGCAAAGGAGACACAGAATACGTCGGAGTATTCAGTTTCAAAACGTATTACATTGTGTGATGTTGTCAAAAAAGGTAATGTTACTGCAGTGGTATAAATTACAAAACACAAAAGTTCAAATCAGTTTATTTTGGACTGGCTTTACCCAACATTTCATATTGTTTCTTATGCCAGATTTGACCACGTGCTTACTGGCGACCCCTTTACATGCAAATTTTGTGTCAAATGGTGTGTTCTCCTGGAAAAACAAACGTACGATTTCTATATGAAGGAGGCGAAATTTGCCCTCAAAACTCGAAACCACCCCTTATAATGGGGTGTACCTAGCTATTTTGAACGAGCTTCTCGAATCTGCAGCTCTATTTCGAAATGATGGTCTGGTTTTCTCAGCTCAAGGATAAGTGTTCTCCATCGCTGTGGGCATTACTATTCTCAACTGGGGGTACAGTTTCCAGTCGTATAATGTTTTTCATTGTGTCCGGATATAAAACCTTTCCTTTTCACAATTTTACTTCGATTAACACTAGTCCACATCTTGTCAGTGATTAAACATGTTTCAAGTTTAAATGTTAAATTCTGGTCTCGAGCCCTCTTGTTCGACCAAACTGAAATTACCCCTCCCACTTTGGCTCGTCCAGTGGGTGTAGCAAGGGTCGTGCCATCGCCTAGGAAACGGAGGGTGCATTAATTGTTGCATTTCGATGCACATTTTGATTATATTCAGAAGATTTTGTGGCAAAAACTCAGATAGAGAAGCATTAATATTCACATCTCACTTATTCAAGACTGGCTGAGAGCAGCACTTCCATTCAGTTAACATCATTACGCCATTTATTATGCCAAGAAAGATGAAGCCAAGACATTTTGCCCTCCCTGGTCTCAGCCAGGAATGGTTATACCTTACAGAGTTTTTTCCCACGGAATGAAAACAAATGTACTTGGGCTGAGGCCCAAGTACAATAATAATAATAATAATTTATTTTTTAAAGCGATTTCCATCAATAAAATATCAAACCGCTTTACAATAAAATACAAGATGAAAATACAATAATAATAGTACCATAAAATGCTCTGGTTAAAATACAACAAGTACATTAAAATACTCCGTTAAAAATACAAACTCTACAATGCAACATGATACGAACATCAAAACGATGACTTAATCATTATAGTACTTTCTGAAGAGATATGTTTTCAGAGATGTTTTAAAAGAGGCAACAGATGGTGACAATCTAATTTCTTTTGGTAAGGAATTCCATAAAGTGGGAGCAGCATTAGAAAAAGAACGGTAACCAAAATGTTTCTGTTCCCAGTTCACCGGCTCCAAAATTGGTGTGAACGCTGAGTGTGTAAACCGCTTAGGAACGTGAACTGTGATAAGATCAGAAAGATAAGCAGGTGCTTGATCATGCAAAATTTTATACACAAAAAGAAGAATTTTGAAATTAATTCTAGCATGGATAGGCAACCAGTGAAGCTCACGTCTCACTGGTGCGATGTGTCCATGCATTTTTGTGCGTGTAACTAGGCGAGCAGCAGAATTTTGAAGTAACTGAAGTTTACAGAGGTATTTGTCTTCGATACCGAATAGCAAGCTGTTGCAGTAATCGAGACGTGATGTTACAAAAGCATGCACAAGTCTTTCAGTGTTTGTGCGATCTAAAACATTTCTAATACGACCAATTCTTTGTAGAGCGAACGATGCACACTGACATAATTTCAAAATTTGAGTACTCATATCTGCACAGCAATTTAAATAAACACCAAGATCACGAACAGATTTAGACGTAGTAACATCAGTGGTCCCTACTCGAAGAGATGACACATCAACTGATTTCTTAAACTTTGAACAGAAGTGGATCACTTCTGTCTTAGAATACAACTCTCAAGACATGTAGAACTTCTTCTAATCTCGCAACTAAATTTCGAAGATCGTTTCTTTATCTTTCCACATCACTTCTGATGACCTTGATCTTTCTTCACCTTGTAATCCAATTAGGTGGCCCTTATTTTGAATGCGCATAAATGATAACTAATTTCAGATTTCAACCAGTTATTTATTTTAGAGATGCTTTTAGGAAAACAGTAACAAATTTTAAAGGCTAGCTTACAATGCTTGTTGTATGAGTGTACTTATTATGGCGGTATAGTTACTTTAGGAGTGTTACAATTGAAAGTATTATTTCGCACACGCTTGATTCATTTAGGTCCGATGAGAGCCACTCTTGAACTTTCAATTACGTAAATGTCAAACAATCAGAATTTAATTTGACTCATGAATTGGAATGACACTAGTAGACTTGCAGACAAACATTGTTAAAGAGATGGTAAAACATGATGACAATTTCGCAAACTTACTGACAAAACTAGACTTGCTCCAAGTCTGTGGGCATATAAGTATCAAAACATATAATCAATTGAAGGACTAAATATTAGCAGACCGACTCGCTAACGGTAAGATCGTGGGCTGAACGCCTTAGCCAGCTAGTAACTCAGCTGCCGAAAAAGCCAGGCGACTAGGGGCCAGTCTATGACAAAGTATTTTTTTATTTAATTATTCCCTTGCAAAATTAAACTCCTTATGCAATCCATAATTGGCTTGTGAAATTAAAGGTTGAATTTATGCATGAAATAAAAGAAAGGAAAACGTAGAACAATGACATGATGCAGTCAATTGATAATTGTAGGTTTAGATAATGTTAAAAGTGCGTGTATTGTTTGTAAAAACAAACGACCTTTCAAATATTGAATGTTTGAGTAGAACATCACAAGATGGCAATGGGCTTTGTGCTGGTCACTTGAGTTCTTTGTTCATTAAAAACGACCGCTCTAAACGACGAATCACAAGAATCAAGAATGACAAGGAACGACGTAACTCCGAATAGAAATCTAATATGTCAATAGATGTGATATGATACTACATAAACAATGATACAGGACTCTTCTGTTTGGGATTGGAACTTGAGGTAGCAATTTTTTAAGAATCAAAGGTAATAGGCATGTTTTTTGCATATGCGTTGTTCCGTCGGCGGAATTTTCGTATTATTTTATGATTTTTAATTTTTTTTTCAGCTACAAGGTTATTAAATCACTGTAATAATTCACAACGTATTCCGTATGGTTACGTATTCTTCACAACAAACAGTTTCGTGTGAGATTTTTTTGGTGCCGAGACCAGGATGAGTTCAAAGAAGAAGGCAAAGTCGAAGTCAGCACAGGCAGAGGGAATGGCAGCCCCATTCTGACCAACCTGAAGAGATCACGAGGAATCTACCGCGGAGTAGTGACGAACCAACTCAAGAAAGCCGAAACCAAAATGTCTGCATTTCAGGGCGACCCCGAACAACTGTTCAAGAGTGCAACGTACGAAGAGATTCACAAACTCGACAATTTGATAATTGCTAACGCCGAAAATGGAGACATCGATGATATATCTGCCGACTTCCAGCGATACAACGAACAGACACGCGAGAAGATATTCAGAATCAAGCACTTCATCGAAGCGAAGGAGAAGAAACTCACCGAAGCAAGCCAAAGTTCAACGTTTCAAGCACAGAGTAATATCAGAGTGGCAACAGCTATTGTTTAAGGCGTGAAGCGGTTACGTAAGCAATCCATGTTTGCCTCGCCTCACGAAGCTCTTGGCTCTCTTTTCCGAAGAGTGCCGACCATGCACCCTTCGGTAATTTTCGGATTTTCACCAATTGTTAAGCGAAAGTATGTTCGACAAAGCTTGTGTTGTTGTTGTCGTGTGGTGCTGATCTGAATTGATGTGCTGGCGAAAACGGGAGTGTTTTGAGCTTCAGGAAAGTGGGTTTTACCGTTTTAAAAATTCCTCTCATATTTTTATGAATATATAATGAGTGTGTTTGAACCAAATTTGAAAGTCTTTTATCGATACTGTCTGGTTTTACTCAATGGTTTACGGTCAGTCATACCGTCTTTTACACGTGCGCCAAGAAAGGACATGTTTATGAAACTGCTGGCGTGTTATGTTTTGATTGGCGTGAGGCAGTGTTTCTGGCCTGAGAGCTCACAGAGTAACTATGGTTGCTACGCTACTGGCAGTACGATGCCATCTCGTCGTATGTTTCGCATAATCTCGTGTAATTATCAACCACAAACCAAGCCTCCAAAAAGTTTAACACCTTTTAAGCTCATTTTAATATGAAAGCCAATAGTCTACCGAGACGACCATGGAACAAAAGGCATGCAAGTGTTGCCACTCTGTCTATGATATTACTCTGTGGTTCAAGCAAGCTCGCACAGCCCGTCTCCGCATTCAACAAGACAGTAAGTCTACCAAAACTTCAACTGCCTACGTTCAGTGGCGACATTCATCCGGATGACTTTCTACGATAACGTCAAGTCCATTGTCGATAGTGATACTACTCTCAAACCTGTCCAGAAATTTCATTAACTGTGCGGTCAATTGACGGGCGAAGCCGCCGACTTAATCGCTGGTTTGAGTATGGCGAAAAGCGTCATTGATTTGCTGAGAGAGAGAGAGAGAGAGAGAGAGAGAGAGAGAGAGAGAGAGAGAGAGAGTCACAGACAGAAACACAAAATAATCAACGCGCACGTGGATTCGCTATTAACTATGCCGAAACCAAATTACGATCGCAAAAGTCTAAGAAATTCTACGATAATATAGAGAATCACATTCGCGAGCTAGAAATCTCGAAGTTACTGTCGACAAATAGGCTGTTACGTTAGAAAGGGGAATCTGGGTAAAACTACCGGTAAAAAGTCGCTGTATTCAACGAACTATATGTATACACTATGTAAATCGAAAGGGAAATGCTTCCGCTGCGGAAGCATCACATCTCGCTGTGTACCACGGAATCGTGTCACGCTACGACAGCGTCGGGAACAAGTCCCAACAATCCATTAAGGTGCGGAATTGTGTTTTTATCGTTTTTAGCTAGTTTAGCTGGAAGTTTAGAAAGCTAAATTAGCATTGTCTAAATCTAAATCTAAACTTAGAAAGTTTAGCCAGAAACGATAATTATCGCTTTCTAAATAGCGTTCTAAATTTAGAAATTAGCTGAAGTTTAGAAAGTCGGGCTTGCAGTGGAAAAAGTTTTGGGATATAGGTTGAAATTTTTTTCCAAGGATATATCGGATAAAAACGATAATTATCACTTTCTAAATAGCGTTCTAAGTTTAGAAATTAGCTGAAGTTTAGAAAGTCGGGCCTTGGGTGAAAAAATTTGTTCGAGGATATATCGGATAAAAACGATAATTATCACTTTCTAAATAGCGTTCTAAGTTTAGAAATTAGCTGAAGTTTAGAAAGTCGGGCCTTGGGTGAAAAAATTTGTTCTAGGATATATCGGATAAAAACGATAATTATCACTTTCTAAATAGCGTTCTAAGTTTAGAAATTAGCTGAAGTTTAGAAAGTCGGGCCTTGGGTGAAAAAATTTGTTCGAGGATATGTCGGATAGAATCAGGAAAATACTGTATCAGTTTTGCCAAGCGGCAAAATTCAAAGCTCAATGTGATTTTTTTCCATAAAGCCGCGAGAAAAGCACCCCTTATTGAATTGACCATTGCAACGGGCAAGAATTGAATGTCATGAAGTAGAGAAATGTGGCTCTGAGTGAGCGATGACGAAAAATTGTGAATGTTTATTCTTTGACCGTCAAAAACAAAGACTGTCAAATAGCCACCGCTAGTGTTAATGACAAATAAACCAGATGTGTGACGTGAAGACGAATGTAAATACCATACTGCCACAATTCGCATGACCAAGGTGTGTTCAGACACAGACAAGAAGAGGTCAGATAGTTCCACGACAATCGTGTCCATTGTGGTGCAAATTAATGCTAATAGCCTTATCAATGCCTCATTAGCATTAACTTGAAGCACAAGAAAACTCCTACATACTCACACTTTTTACTTTAATAAAAACACTTGGGAATATACAGATTACAACAGAAACGTTGTATCAGCCTTTTTTCCGACATATTCTTGGAAAAGTTTGCGGGACTTCATCTCACGCACTTCACATTTCACGGTGAACACACAGCCTGGAGATGGCAGCCTGGCCGGCAACACTTTTGATAGGGCCAATGCATTAATTTGGAGGTACTATCTCGTCGGTCTATTGGACAAGTCACATTTCAGCATTGGCTTTTAGAACTTGCTTCTGGGGAAAACTGATAGTATTTTCCAGGTTCTACAAGACTGCTCCTACAAGCTCACACTTTCCCCTTGAAACACTAGGGAATATACAGATGACAACAGAAATGGTGTACCAACGTTTTTATCCGATATATCCTTGGAAATTTTTTGAATGATCCAATCTTTTACTGTGAGTACGCAGCTGGGAGATGGCGGCCTGGCCGGCAACACAATTGATAAGACCATTAGCATAAATTTGCATTAATCAGCACAAATGGACGCGACCGTTGTGGACAAAGATAATCTCAACACACCTTGGTCATTTAAGTTTGGCAATATGGTCACTTTTATTTACATTCGTCTTCACGTCACACAGCTGGTTTATTTGCAATATACACTAGCCGGGAGGTTGCTTGACAGACTTGAAAAACAAACATTTACAATTTTTCTTCACAAATTTTGTTTTAAGCTGACTCACTGTCATTTTCTCTACTTCGTAACATTATACTTCTTGCCTAATGCAATGAGCAGAAGGTATAGTATCTCGGGCATCACATTTGAGATTTCGATTGTAAAACTTACTTCAGGGGAAAACTGATAGTATTTTCCTGGTTCTACAATAATGCTGCTACAAGCTCGCAGATTTTCATCCGATTTATTCTGGAAAAAAGTTTCACTTCAGGCCCGGATTTCTTAATGACGCCATATTTTACTGCGAGCACGCAGCTGCCAGGTGATGGCAACCACAGGGGCAACACGTTTGATAAGGCCATTAGCATTAATTTGCATCATTACTTAATCTGCTCCTGTCGTGGAACTAAGATAATCCCAACACACCTTGGTCATTTGAACTGTGGCAGTCTGGTTACTTTTACGGTATTTACATTTGTCTTCAAGACACACAACTGGTTTCAACCTAAGACCTAAGACCCGACTTTCTAAACTTCAGCTAATTTCTAAACTTTGAGCGCTATTTAGAAAGTGATAATTATCGTTTTTATCCGATATATCCTTGGAAAAAATTTTCAACCTAAGGCCCGACTTTCTAAACTTCAGCTAATTTCTAAACTTAGAACGCTATTTAGAAAGTGATAATTATCGTTTTTATCCGATATATCCTTGGAAAAAAAATTTCAACCTAAGGCCCGACTTTCTAAACTTCAGCTAATTTCTAAACTTAGAACGCTATTTAGAAAGTGATAATTATCGTTTTTATCCGATATATCCTTGGAAAAAAATTTCAAACCTAAGGCCCGACTTTCTAAACTTCAGCTAATTTCTAAACTTAGAACGCTATTTAGAAAGTGATAATTATCGTTTTTATCCGATATATCCTTGGAAAAAATTTTTTTAACCTGGGGCCCGACTTTCTAAACTTTCTAAACTACAGCTAATTTCTAAACTTTGAGCGCTATTTAGAAAGTGATAATTATCGTTTTTATCCGATATATCCTTGGAAAAAAATTTTCAACCTAAGGCCCGACTTTCTAAACTTCAGCTAATTTCTAAACTTAGAACGCTATTTAGAAAGTGATAATTATCGTTTTTATCCGATATATCCTTGGAAAAAAATTTTTAACCTGAGGCCCGACTTTCTAAACTTTATAAACTACAGCTAATTTCTAAACTTTGAGCGCTATTTAGAAAGTGATAATTATCGTTTTTATCCGATATATCCTTGGGAAACTTTTTCCACTCCAAGCCCGACTTTCTAAACTACAGCTAATTTCTAAACTTAGAACGCTATTTAGAAAGTGATAATTATCGTTTTTATCCGATATATCTTGGAAAAAAATTTCAACCTAAGGCCCGACTTTCTAAACTTCAGCTAATTTCTAAACTTAGAACGCTATTTAGAAAGTGATAATTATCGTTTTTATCCGATATATCCTTGGAAAAAAATTTCCAACCTAAGGCCCGACTTTCTAAACTTCAGCTAATTTCTAAACTTAGAACGCTATTTAGAAAGTGATAATTATCGTTTTTATCCGATATATCCTTGGAAAATTTTTTTTAACCTGGGGCCCGACTTTCTAAACTTTCTAAACTACAGCTAATTTCTAAACTTTGAGCGCTATTTAGAAAGTGATAATTATCGTTTTTATCCGATATATCCTTGGGAAACTTTTTCCACTCCAAGCCCGACTTTCTAAACTACAGCTATTTTCTAAACTTAGAACGCTATTTAGAAAGTGATAATTATCGTTTTTATCCGATATATCCTTGGAAAATTTTTTTCAACCTAGGGCCAGACTTTCTAAACTTTCTAAACTACAGCTATTTTCTAAACTTAGAACGCTATTTAGAAAGTGATAATTATCGTTTTATCCGATATATCCTTGGAAAACTTTTCAACCTAAGACCCGACTTTCTAAACTTCAGCTATTTTCTAAACTTAGAACGCTATTTAGAAAGTGATAATTATCGTTTTTATCCGATATATCCTTGGAAAAAAATTTCCAACCTAAGGCCCGACTTTCTAAACTACAGCTAATTTCTAAACTTAGAACGCTATTTAGAAAGTGATAATTATCGTTTTTATCCGATATATCCTGGAAAAAAATTTCAACCTAAGGCCCGACTTTCTAAACTTCAGCTAATTTCTAAACTTAGAACGCTATTTAGAAAGTGATAATTATCGTTTTTATCCGATATATCCTTGGAAAAATTTTTTTAACCTGAGGCCCGACTTTCTAAACTTTCTAAACTACAGCTAATTTCTAAACTTTGAGCGCTATTTAGAAAGTGATAATTATCGTTTTTATCCGATATATCCTTGGGAAACTTTTTCCACTCCAAGCCCGACTTTCTAAACTACAGCTAATTTCTAAACTTAGAACGCTATTTAGAAAGTGATAATTATCGTTTTTATCCGATATATCCTTGGGAAACTTTTTCCACTCCAAGCCCGACTTTCTAAACTACAGCTATTTTCTAAACTTAGAACGCTATTTAGAAAGTGATAATTATCGTTTTTATCCGATATATCCTTGGAAAAATTTTTTAACCTGGGGCCCGACTTTCTAAACTTTATAAACTACAGCTAATTTCTAAACTTTGAGCGCTATTTAGAAAGTGATAATTATCGTTTTTATCCGATATATCCTTGGAAAAAATTTTCAACCTAAGGCCCGACTTTCTAAACTTCAGCTAATTTCTAAACTTAGAACGCTATTTAGAAAGTGATAATTATCGTTTTTATCCGATATATCCTTGGAAAAAAAATTTCAACCTAAGGCCCGACTTTCTAAACTTCAGCTAATTTCTAAACTTAGAACGCTATTTAGAAAGTGATAATTATCGTTTTTATCCGATATATCCTTGGAAATAAATTTCAAACCTAAGGCCCGACTTTCTAAACTTCAGCTAATTTCTAAACTTAGAACGCTATTTAGAAAGTGATAATTATCGTTTTTATCCGATATATCCTTGGAAAAATTTTTTTAACCTGGGGCCCGACTTTCTAAACTTTCTAAACTACAGCTAATTTCTAAACTTTGAGCGCTATTTAGAAAGTGATAATTATCGTTTTTATCCGATATATCCTTGGAAAAATTTTCAACCTAAGGCCCGACTTTCTTAACTTCAGCTAATTTCTAAACTTAGAACGCTATTTAGAAAGTGATAATTATCGTTTTTATCCGATATATCCTTGGAAAAAAAAATTTCAACCTAAGGCCCGACTTTCTAAACTTCAGCTAATTTCTAAACTTAGAACGCTATTTAGAAAGTGATAATTATCGTTTTTATCCGATATATCCTTGGAAAAATTTTTTTAACCTGGGGCCCGACTTTCTAAACTTTCTAAACTACAGCTAATTTCTAAACTTTGAGCGCTATTTAGAAAGTGATAATTATCGTTTTTATCCGATATATCCTTGGAAAAAAATTTTCAACCTAAGACCCGACTTTCTAAACTTCAGCTATTTTCTAAACTTTGAGCGCTATTTAGAAAGTGATAATTATCGTTTTTATCCGATATATCCTTGGGAAACTTTTTCCACTCCAAGCCCGACTTTCTAAACTACAGCTATTTTCTAAACTTAGAACGCTATTTAGAAAGTGATAATTATCGTTTTTATCCGATATATCCTTGAAAAAAATTTCAACCTAAGGCCCGACTTTCTAAACTTCAGCTAATTTCTAAACTTAGAACGCTATTTAGAAAGTGATAATTATCGTTTTTATCCGATATATCCTTGGAAAAATTTTTTTAACCTGAGGCCCGACTTTCTAAACTTTATAAACTACAGCTAATTTCTAAACTTTGAGCGCTATTTAGAAAGTGATAATTATCGTTTTTATCCGATATATCCTTGGAAAAAATTTTCAACCTAAGGCCCGACTTTCTAAACTTCAGCTTATTTCTAAACTTAGAACGCTATTTAGAAAGTGATAATTATCGTTTTTATCCGATATATCCTTGGAAAAAAAATTCAACCTAAGGCCCGACTTTCTAAACTTCAGCTAATTTCTAAACTTAGAACGCTATTTAGAAAGTGATAATTATCGTTTTTATCCGATATATCCTTGGAAAAAATTTTCAACCTAAGGCCCGACTTTCTAAACTTCAGCTATTTTCTAAACTTAGAACGCTATTTAGAAAGTGATAATTATCGTTTTTATCCGATATATCCTTGGAAAAAATTTTCAACCTAAGGCCCGACTTTCTAAACTTCAGCTAATTTCTAAACTTTGAGCGCTATTTAGAAAGTGATAATTATCGTTTTTATCCGATATATCCTTGGAAAAAAAATTTCAACCTAAGGCCTGACTTTCTAAACTTTCTAAACTACAGCTAATTTCTAAACTTTGAGCGCTATTTAGAAAGTGATAATTATCGTTTTTTTGCCGTGTTTATCGTTTTTAGCTAGTTTAGCTCCCATAGGAATACACGTAGTTTAGAAATGGCTTTCAGGAAAAGACACAATTCCGCACCTAACTCCAACAATCAGGTCACGGACACTCCAACGCACGCTACGGGAAATAAAGGCGACGACAAGCCCACCTCTTGTACTCAACCTGCCACGCAGATTGGAGTACATTTCACTAGAACGGAAAGTAACTCAGGGTAACGGAAAAAGGAATCAGGCATACACAAAACTGCCGAAGTTCCAATCACTTACGATCCAAATACGATCATAACGCGAGATCTAGTAACTAACCGAGATATGAAGCAACAAACCTTGGTTATATGGATTAAAGAGATTCGGTAAACAAAACTGCTAACGCACGATCGTTTTAAATAGTAACATTTGCACTTCAGACACGCGACGGTCCGAAGTCAATGAGCGTGCTAATCAATCGTTCTGGAGAATCAATCAGCGTGAAGAAAAAATTTCACGTTCCGTATTGAATTTACCGCACATAAAGGGTTTGAAATTAGTGTACCCACCGTCTGATGCCGAATCATTCGAGATATCGCTATTAATCGTGGAGGAATTAAACCAGTGGAAAGATGGAAATCAAGACAACGACCGGACTCGCTAATCGTCCTATTGTGAAACTTATCCCCTCGAAGTGAAGGTAAATCAGCAACAGGACACAATTCTGCCTGACCCTAGTAAAGGTCAACGACGTTCTACACGCATAGCAGCAGCCATAGCTCGTTGTATTTCGGACAATATATATTGGACACTATTTAATTGACCCTATATACTCATATATACTCACCATATGATAGCTAGTCATTTTACTCAGTATTTCGATTACTTTCATTTTTTGCATTTTTGCAGTTTTAGTTTACGACGAGCTTTCGAAATTTAGACTTGACAGATTACCATCTTGTCAGTTCTTTCTAATATCCTGTGTTTGCACATACCTTCTGACTTGACTCATCTCTAACCAATCAAAGTCAAAGACACTTAACTCTTACTTTCCATCCAAAACCGGCTATGTCAGCCTGAATTAGCCACTTTACTTTAGTATATGTATTGTGTATGTATGCGTATACTCAGAGCGCATCGCTCACCACTGGATCTGGTCGTCACTTATCCACCCACTGATACATTATGTTATTGTAGCAGTAGTTCAATGTAGCTGTAGCAATAAAGTTTGAAGAAATAGAGCCGCCACCTCTGTCTCCATCACTTCAACTCAAAAGATCCTGCTTCAAAAACAATCCCGTACATTGTTTTTTCTTCTTTGAACTCATCCTGGTCTCGTGCCCAAAAGACAGGATGGCAATCTGTCTTCATCATCAAATAATTAAAGGGACTAAGTCGGCCACTTTTCATGAATTTTGTTTAATACGAGACACTATTTATATTGTTTGACATGTTGAAAAATAGTAAATGAATAGGTGACCATGCATATATTCGACCCCGGTTTTAGACACGATAAATAAAACCGTCGCGAGAAAGTATTCGGCTTTTCACCGCTGTGAGCATCCGCATGTGAAAAAACACACACTGTGATACTTCATGCATATAACCATGGCTCCAGATCGAGAACACAGTGTTCGGGATTCCCCTACTATCGATGCCCTTACCTGCCTGAAGTTATATTTTGACGGTCAGCTTTGCATGCAGAACTTGACAATACTGTTCTTTGCTGCAAATGAGAATATTTTCGAAAGGGCATTTAAATTCCTTCAAGCTGCAACAATCCCAGAGTCGTTAGCCGACGACAGCCTCTCTCACTGTGACCTATTGCCCAAGGAACTGGTCAGTTTCTTCGGGGGGGGGGGGAAGGTGAAATTTTCCATGAGTCAAAACAATATTAATTTCGCGCCCTGCAAAGCTGACTGTTTTCAATAAAAAAAGATTTCGCACCACCTCCAGTTCTCCTTGACCATATGTCGATATAAATATTGCTCGTCCCTTTAAAATATACATCGTTTTGAATACACAAAAAATATACGTCAACTCCGAATACCCTTTCCCGAGCAAAATATATGAGTTTCATAACATTTCGATTTTTCTTTCATGCAAAGAGAGAATTTTATCTGTGGAAAGTTGAATTTCAAAGGTTGTTGCACATACTGAAGGATCTTGAATCTCCTTTGCATACTGAGACTCTGGGAAGAAAGTGTAGAGGGAGGTTCTTGGACCGACATCTTGGGCAAATCTGTCTTTAGTAAATGCCCTGTTTACCCTATGTGAACGTACACAGATTAGGTTAATAGTGGAAAAGGCGCGCAAAAAGTACCACACTGCACGAGGAAATATTCTGAATAGTTCTATAGAGTGAGAGCAATGACATGGCACCTCTATCAAGACAAAACATACTGACGGAATGCACGATATTTACGTGCAAGCATCGCGTGGGACATGCGATTCGTGTCTGTCATTAATAACAGTTTACTATGACCTGGGAGTACTGAGTCGACTCAGTCCTGCATCAGTCAAATTGATCAAATTGATTTTGATGGATCTGCAATATGATGCGCACTGACGACAGCAGACCGTAGTCCTGAGAGTGGCACTGCCTCAGAAAGATGTACCTATATGAGCCGCTCTACCCCCCCCCCGCCCAATGCAGACTTTTGACCAGGGAAATATTGATAAAATGTATATCTTTGATCCCTGGTCTTTTTACTCTGTCACATATCTGGCTCAAAATGAGTACTTTTGACCGAAAATGTAGAATCAGGGGTTTCATTAAGTTTTGAAGTAGGGGGCTAGAATGGAAAAGTAGGCGGGTTGCAGGCCATGACCACAAAGCGGTCGTCGTCGAGGGAGGGTTCGGGAGGGGGTGTTCCGGTGATTTCTGTGCCCTGTGGAGACAGCAGTAAAGAAGTGTGCTGCCACTGCTTTTGTCAGCCCTGTGTGGCGAAAGCTCAACAGCCGTGGTTAGGACGTGGGCGACGGGCTTTGCGACGAGAACGCAGGAATATGAAAGACCCTTTACAGAAAGTGGCAACACCACAGCAGTCACACACGTAGTAAATTTTACTACGTGTCACACGTAGTAAATTTTACTACGTGTGTGACGGCTGTGGTGTTGACTTAATCAATTAATCCGCTGATACGGACAGCGGATTAGCAAGTTGACAATGTTTTCGGAGCAATTATAGTGGTGTATACACAAGTTGGAGAGGAGATAAGGACTTGTCGGTACTATATAAAGCAGTCAGAAGATGTGGAGTCGAAATCTTTATTTGAAATACTGCAGTCAAAATTAATAAAATTACTTGTAGCATGGAGGTAGGTCTGCTACCTCCATGCTTGTAGTAATAATGAAAGCAGTCAGACGGTTTGGCGTTGAACTCTTTATTTGAAATATCACAGTCAAAATTAATAAAATCAAGTATGGTAAATCGTTGCACAAAAAACCCTCCCTCCCTACCCCAGGGGACTTGTTTCTTCCCCCTGTGCTGAGACTCAGGTACAGTTACCGTTAGTCAAGTAGTAGAATCGTTTATTCATTGTTTGCGTCGTAATCGATCCGATGTACATAGCAAATGTTTGCTCGTTTTCACCCTTCCGCGTCCCCTCGTGATTGAGAGCTGTTTGAAACGTTGTCATCTATTGTTCTTTGGACGCTTCGAACACAGGATCGAAGCAGTTTTAGCATAAAAACCAACTTAAAAATGAAAATTTCAGAGAATTTCGCCAACAAAGTGACGCCATAAATATTCACAAAACGTAGTATGTTGGCACAATGCTTTCATTTACACCGTGGCTCTTGAAAGATCCATATTTCAGGAGCATTCATGGACGCTGCTCTCACATGCTGGCAGCAGAAGTTGCAACTGAAAAATGACCTGAGGGCAGCATTGCCCTCAGGGCAGTTCAGAGCGGAGTAAACATGTGCACAACATTCAATGGCATCACTGCACTATGCAACATGCAATGGTGTGTAAGGATAGGAACTGTATATCTGCCCTGAGGGCAGATTGATATATATTTATATACACATGCATTGCATTGATAAATGAGCACAGAAAATGTATATCTGCCCCGATGGCAGCTTAGATATATTGCTGCTCTCAGGGCATATTGGTAGAGATACTCTATGCAATGATGTTAGGATAGGATATATATGTCTGCCTTGAGGGCAGCTCAGATATATTGCTGCCCTCAGGGTAGACATACATTTTCTTTACTTACACATCATTACATAACTGTATATCTATCAATCTGCCCTAAGGGCAGCAATATATCAGAGCTGCCCTGAGGGCAGATATACATTTCATATCCTATCTACCAATCTGCCCTGAGGGCAGCTATACATCTGAGCTGCCCTCAGGACAGACATACAGTTCATATCCTTATATATCATTGCGTAATGCGTCGTGCATTGACGTCATTGAATGTTGCGCACATGTTTACTCCACTTGAGCTGCCCTGAGGGCAGCACTGCCCTAAGGTCATTTTTCAGTTGCAACGTCTGCCGTAAACCATCAAGACTGATGGCCATTTTGAATCTCATCAGCCAAACGAGCTTACCTAGTAGCCTTTGCGCGGAGGACAAGCCAGTTTAGAAACAAATGAACATCAAGAAGCAAAACTTACTTGTCCCATAATCACCAGCTCGTCCATCACTATGTGCTTTTTAAATATTTAAAAGCTTTGAAAATATCTAGTAATTTCAAAGCAACCTTGGTAATTTGCAGTTTTATTTAGAACAAATAAAGGTTTTCATTTACAAAACATATGTATGTATGTATTTCATAACAAAAGGGAACAGAAAAACGACAGAAGGGAAAGGTCATTTTTACATTTCTTTTGCTAACCACAGAGGTACCTCCATGGCTCAATCAATTGTATTGCAGTGTGATTTCACATTTACACACTTAGATTTGCTGTGGTGAAATTTTGACAATAAATAAGTTGCCTAGGTTGATTCAGCATGGTCAAAAACAGGCTGCATTCTGAAGATATCAGAAATGACTTATTAAGAAGTGACAGGTACCTAATTTTTTTTCTGTATAGCTGAAAGACTATGTTTATCTTTATAACATTATACTATTATAATTTGGAAAGTCATATTTATGTGTCATGAATACAGATAGCCCTGTGTACGATGCCACGTGTTTCTCTAACTAAAGTATCAAAATATAAAAATAAAAATGTCATATTTTCCAGGGGAATGTGTGCCTGTATCATTTCACTTTTATTCCAGATATAACTGAAGGGAAATGTTCACTAGCTTTCACTTACCCCGAGTCGCTCTGCAGAGAGCCATGGCGAACTTTGTCAATAAATAAATTGAACCAGAATAGATTGGCATTCTTAACATGTGGTGAAGCACAATGCATCATAGAATGTTAGGTATCGATAGAAACAAAGGTTAATGAAATAAAAAAATTGGTGTAAAATCATATAACACAATAGACATTTTGTAATCTCTTTCCCATACTTTTTTTATTACAAATCCTCTGGCCGAATAACATACGGGTAGATATACTTAGTATTGAAGTAAAGTCTATGATAAAAAATGGCAATTGGGCAAGACAAAAAATTATCAGAAAAATTGTAACTTCTACTTATTTTTCCCTTTCAAATTTCTCTTTATTTTTCTTTCATTTGGCTTTACTTATAGATTTCACGTAAATAACTTCTTGGCATCTGTTCATATCTTCATCGTGTCATTCAATGAGGCAGTACATAATGTGTCTTATCAAGTTTTTTGCATACTTGTTTAGCCATTCAATAAGACCTCCTGGACCCTTCGATGTCGTGTTCAAATGGTACCCTGGAAATGCGGAGTGTTGTCGTCCAGCTTGGACATCAAACAGGTTATCAACTTTATACTCATTTACAAACTTTGTGACATCACTCTTGTAGTTTGGTTTGCCACCTTTGCTTGTTAATACATAAGTTTCGGCAACGTTCATTTCATACAGTTTTTTCAGGACATTATCCATGCTTCCGCCATTTGGCTCATTCATGCTCCTTGCGCATCAGTGCATCGTCTTTTTGACTTTTCAAACGTTTCTGTTAAAACATTGTTGACAAGATTAAAATTTGGAGTGTTAAATTTTCGACATTTGTTTAATCCCTTGTTTTCATTGCTCCGTCTTTCAGGCTATCATTGATCACAGATGTTGAAATCTGTAATAGTTGACTATTATGGCAGTATTACATGTACTACATAATCTAAGAAGAAATCTCAGGCTCACTTACTTTGACCAATCCTAGTGTCATTCGTTAATTTGTAACTTTACTGGGAAAAGTATTAACTTCAACTTTGAACTTATTTTTGAGAAATTCTGGTTGAAGATCCTTGGCTATATTTTTACCAGCGCATCCGTGTACTTTTATGGTTCTGTTCCACATAATTTCCTTAGCAAGCAAACCAATAATACCTAATGAAAGATCAAGTTATTAAATGATACAGAGAACCTCTGTATGTTACAATCATTTCACATTCTGGATTCTGGAACATATCTCACACAAAAGCTCATCTCCAATGCAGCAGACTGTTTGTATCACATTGTATTGTGACTTTTTTGACTCTCACTCACTGAATGATTCATTGGATGATAAAATATTGTGCTTCACAGCAAATTATTTGTTGCAACAACAGTCTAAAACCCTGAGTGCAAATCTTAAAAGAATTATGCAACTTTGGTCAAGTTCTGTACACACATGCAAGTTAATACATCCTAGTATTTGACTGCAAATTACTCTGTTAAGTATGAATACAATTGCTGACAGGTTCAATCTATCTGCAATGAGCTTTTGGCCAAGTATCAAGTATTTATAATGGTCTCCTTGCCAAAAATCAAACATGTCAATTTTCCAGTGGTCAACCAATGCAGGACCATCATTCTCATTGACTGCATCGCTCCGTACCAAATTATACAAAACCTCTCCATACCAGACCACAGGAGTTATTATAGATATGGTCATGGTTTTGGTTGTCACAAGCCATACCATGTCTTGGAACAGCATTATCTGTGTCATTTCAAGAAAAATTGAATTCATCTTCAAATAAGTGAAACTTCCAATATAGGATAAGTGTGACTATAGCTTTTGATGATCAAAAGAAATTATCCTGTGTATAAATTGTTATCAACAGATTCTATATATGCAGTAATAAGGTCCAGCATCATAGATTAGAACATTCAAGAAACTTATGATAAACCAATTTGAAACCGGAATAATGAAGAAATTTCAAAAATATGTCTATACTGGCCCTTTCACAAAAATTACTTCAATCAATGAACCCTTAATATTTTGGGGTTGTAGTCAAATTATTTAACATATTTGAATGTAATGAAACAGATTTCAAAATTCAGCATTACAAATCTTTTGTCATGACAGCACACTGATCTGATACAGATTGTAGTAACATACCTCTACATGTGTCAGTACGATACCAATCTTCATTATCTTCAGGCAGAGTATCATCTGACAACAATACACATGGAAGTTGAAACCAATCATCATAGCTGCATTCAGCATTACAGCACTGGATCATTGTACCACCAACATCTGCAGAGTGATTTAATTTTAAATATTTTATTGACCTTCTGTTACATCATAAATCTTTACAATTTTGTCCATTGATGAGGAGCAATCAGAGTTTTTGTTTAATTGCTCTCGCTATATGTGACTGTCATATTTTTACCGTTCCTATGTCATTCTGTTTTACTTTCATAGACAGCATAAACCTTTTGTGCGTTTAATGTAAAAATCATTCAAAAATATATACAGCATTACAGTTACAATAAAAAAGAAAAGACATCATAATATAAGTTTTTATCAGTTTAACTAACTCTTTCACCCTCATTTTTCTTTATTTAGGTCCAACTAAGTGTAACAGCCCTTACATTGATTGGTACATTGACTGCTACCACCTCCAGTATCATTGTCCCCACCACCATCACCACAATCATCTACATCATCACATCTTTCATCTAGTCTAATGAGGTCTTCCAAATCCTTTGTACTCATTTGGACCCATATTTCTTCAACAATGACTTTTGAGATTTTCCGTTGGCATTCTCTTCGCACGTTTTTAGGCTCATTATAAACTGAGTCTGGGGGTCGACTGTTCAGAGATGACAGATTTAGTTGTTTAGTTGTGAGAAGGCAGACAAGGCCCTCTGTCACAAACCTTACAAAGTCTGTAGCACGATTGAAAGAATCCATTACTTTACGCTTCACTGTTCTATGATTAAAAGTATTCTTGGCGTGCACCAATGTGCCTCTCTCAGCTGCGCTGGTTCCTCTGTAGAATTAGATCCTGAAAGATTAGTATGTTACACTCATAAAAAACACCTATATGGATAATTTAGGCCTGCTTTTTGAAAGTCTGGTTTGTAAAATCATTACTGTAGACAGCAAATATGGCGTACCAATTTTACATCTACCTTATATTTAACACGCACTTCTGCAAATGGGATCATATACATTGCAACCAAATTGTCAACTTTCTGTTAATACAGCTACTACTTGCGAGCAGTGTCACTATCAGGTACTCACTAACTGTTTCTTTTAGCATTATTTATATGATTTTACATTAAAGTAAAATAATTTTGTGAGAATGTACTAATTTACTTGTGTATTATTAACTACCTAGGACTGCTTTTGCAATTTTGAACAAGATCAAGATTACTTTGCGATTTAATGTGTGCCCACTTATTAAATCAAAAACCGTGGGCACTACATGTCTGCACTTAAATCTTCACAGAGTTGTTCAATATAATGCACAGGTCTGAATGATGTGTGTCCTGTTTTCTTTACCAGTTTTTGACAATTGTGGGAAATAAAAATGAACGCTAAATTTTGACTTTACTTGTCCAATATTTAATAAGGAATGGTTTCGTAATGCAGTAAAAACCAATTTTCATTTCAGACGTTAGAATTAAGAGAAAAAAAATAAAAACGACACTAACTGTTATTAGCAGTTTGTAAGTAATATTCCTAAGGCACGTTCTTAAATTGATTCGTTTTTACGCGCATCAATGAACCTTTTTGATTTATCAGTCTAAGCTAACCTGAGTTAATCCAACTCAATTGCTCCTGCAGAAGAGCACACAAAATGATGATCATGAGGGAGTGGACAAATCATGAATTCTTGCTAATTGTCGTATTGTAAAAAACTTAGCACAGTGACCAGCCAAAAATTAGGTTCAAAAGTACAAGATATATATGAATTAGATGCTACTCAAAGTTGACAATACTGGAAGGTTAAAATATTCATTCAAATAAATGTTTTCATCTCTGAAATTTTGGTTGTAAAAATGCCAAATTTGGTTAAAAAATATCTAATTCCATTTAATCACGTGTTTTTTCATTTAGTCTTTACTGTTCAAAGTTTGGCTTTTGTATGACTTTATGATGAGTGTATGAAAATCTAGAAAATCAAGCATGGTGACCCTATATTTTGTTAGCTCCGCTGTCAGCGACACGTAGCTTATCAAATTGGTTGATTTTCCGTCGTCGTCTGTCATTGTCCGTCGTCGTCGTCCGTCGTCGTCGTCCGTCAACAATTTCCTTTTCCTCTGAGAAATTTTATATGCAGTTCACTTGGGGTGACTTTACTTAAGTATGTTCAAATCGTGGTGAAATTTGCATATCTGTATTTTTGGGGCATTTTTTGGTGTTTTTGGTAAAAAAATCTTCTGTGAAACCGCGTGTCCGATTGCTTTGAAATTTGATATGCAGTTTACTTAGGGTGATTTCAGTCAGATTTGTACAAATCGTGGTGAAATTTGCATATTTCTATTTTAAAGGAGTTTTTGTCATATTTGATAAAAAAATCTTTAAAATTCTTCTTCTTCAAAACTACCCGTTAGATAGCTTTGATATTTGGTACATATATCCCTAGGGATGATCGTTTTCAGATTTGTTCAAATTGTGCAGAAATATGCAAATTTGCATTTTTAAGGCAATTTTTGCCATTTTTGGTCAAAAAATTTATTTCTCAAAAAGTACTGGTCAGATAGTTTTGAAATTTGTAAAAAGGTTTCTACAGATGAACTTAGTAATTTTTATTGAATTTCTGATGAAATCTGTAATTTTGTATTTTTGGGCAATTTTTGCCAATTTTGGTCAAAAAATGTGTATTTCCAAAACTACTCATCTGATAGCTTTGAAATTAGGCACACAGGTTCCTACAGATGAACTAAATGATATTTATTGAAATTATGATGAAACCTGCAATTTTGTAATTTGGGGGCAATTTTTCCATTTTTGGTCAAAAAATGTGTTTCTCAAAAAGTACTGGTCTGATTGCTTTGAAATTTGGTATACAGGTTTCTATAGATAAACTAAGTAATATAATATTGAATTTCTGATGGAATCTGTAATTTTGTATTTTTGGGGCAATTTTTGCCAATTTTGGTCAAAAAATGTGTATTTCCAAAACTACTCATCTGATAGCTTTGAAATTAGGTATACAGGTTCCAATGATAGTTATTGAAATAATTAGGAAATCTGCAATTTTGTAATTTTGGGGGCAATTTTTCCATTTTTGGTCAAAAAATGTGTTTCTCAAAAAGTACTGGTCTGATTGCTTTTAAATTCGATATGCAGGTTCCTACTCATGAACTAAATTTGATCTTTTGAAATTATAATGAAATCTGGAATTTTTATTTTTCGGGGCAAGTGTTGCCATGTTTGGTCAGAAAATTTTAGTCTCAAAAAACTTCTCATCAGATAGCTTTGGCTGACATGTTCTTAGGGATGATCCAATGTGATGTATTCAAAGTATGATGAAATCTTCAATTATGTATTTTTGCAGCTACTTTAGCCACTTTTTTCTAGCCACTGCATTAAGCTATCAAAGATTTCCATCTTCTTCATCAACATGTGTCAAAAAAAGTTATTCTCTACATAAACACAGCGGAGCTATATCGGCCGCTAGGTCGCTTGTTTTAATATTTGATTATTCTCATTATTCTCATATGCCAGAATTCAAAAAAGTCTCCTAGTATGTAACAGACAAGTATAATATCAAGTTAACGTTAATAATTGATCTGTAACAATTTACTTAATAATACAATGTCTTATAATCATCACGGTAACAGAAAAAAGTTGTAAATTTTAGCTTTTTTCCCGCTGTGAGCTCTGATATGATTGAAAAGGTTCAGTGGCTATCCTCCGCGCAAAGGCTATTGGGTAATAACTTCGTTTGGCTAACGGGATTCCGAATGGCCGCCAGTCTATGAAAGTTTCCTCGCTCAGAGACCGATAAGCGGACTTATGACAAGTTCGGGACGGACAGTGAGTTCGGCATTGCTCCTATGAAAAATATGTGCGTGGCTGAGATCGCCGATGTAGGATTTTGGATCACAGACGGTCTATTTTAGTCGGAAACTAGGTTTGAAATCCGCCGTCCCGATCTGGACAGAGTCCATCGCTCGGTGGTGTCACTGTTGGGAGAAACGTGTATCAATGCGTGTTCCCAAAATCACAGGGACGGGGATGATTTTTATTCCCTGTCACGGGTCCGTGAAATCGAGAAAAAGGGGTAGTTTTCCAAAAACAGGGCGTAAGAAATGTTTGAAATATCCTGGGAAATACCTATCAGACCCTCAAACTTCACCTGACGGAAGTTTCATTGTGCGTTTCCTATGTTTTGATCTAGTTTAAAACGGTGATTCGCTATCCCGGTCCGGACTCAGCCTGCGATCGCGATCCCTGCTCCCGCTAAATAGGTTGGTTTGTTGTGGTTATTTAATCTGTTGAGTACCCCCAGAACTTAAAATAAACGAACATCCATATACAGATATTGGAAAGATTTGTTGAGGGGTGTTCAGAGAACAAAAACATAAGCTACTGAAACAATCGTACATCGGAACTACAAAGATGTCGGTCGACGACGCCAGAGGAATTCGACGCGGGAGCTGCAAATAATGTGCCGAGTGCACAGAATTTGTCACTGAGGTTGATTCATACCAAGGCGGATATAATGGCTGTGTAGCAGGAGTACACGAAGTCCCCGGCTCAGCAAGTAAGTTCAAACATTGAAAGTCCTGCAATGCAATGATGATATGCCGCGGGACGACATGTCATCGAACAGTCGACTCCGTAGCTGCTGTATAGTACATTAGCTCGAGGTTTTCCCAGGGTGTTTGGGGTGGATGGTAAAACCACTAGTCCGCCCCAAACACCCTGGCAAAACCTCGAGCTACTGTACTGCAGGCATCGACTCCGCAGAACCCCAACTTACAAAATGTAATGATTAAATTGTCAGAATGCCATTTACTAATGCGATGGCCGGTCGTACAGTACTAGTGGTGACAATTTTAGATTTCCCGTCAGCTTTGTGACGATACTTGAAGATGCATGCAACTTGGGGTGACGGGGCGTGAATTCCTGCACTAAAGACGCTCGGTGAGGGCGTTGTAGGCCATACGATATACGAAGTGAAAACCATAGCCGTAAACGCGTAAATTGTGCTGTTCACAACACTTCATCAGTAAACACCTGGACTTTACTCAAACTGTAGTCACTAACACTTTAGTTTGTCCATAAATGCAACATGGCCAGTGTTCCCCTATTTTAATTAGTTCGATTGAACATTTGTACGAGGCTTATAAAATCAAAATGAAAGACGATTCTTTTACATATGAACAGTATGTATTGCCTATTGAAGGTTTGCATTCTACAATCAATGCAAAATGGGAATGTTTCCGTATGTGGAAACTCAGGCCATGATGTAGAATTAGAATAATCACTAATATGCACACAGGCCGCCCAATCACTAAATAAGCTTATTATTGAGTTTTTCTCAGTTTTCTCTATCAGTTCTTCTCCTTTTCTTCATGCTCTGACTGATCGTAGTAAATGAAAATAAATAGCCTAACCTAGCCTCTTCACTCATTATTTACACCCCATTACAAGGACGTTTATCTTTCATATACACACATCTTGTAATTAATAGTCAACATGACTAATTATGCTAATCCGTGGACTTATCAGGGATTTTATAGGTTAGTCAACATCGCGAAAGATAGGAAAGGTAACTTATCTTTGCAATTTTGACCAACCCTTGATAAGTCCACGGATTAACATAATTAGTTGTGTTGACTAATTAATTACAAGATGTGTATATGAGAGATAAGCGTCCTTGTAATGGGGTGTAAAATAAATAAAGATTCAAGAGGCTATAGGTTAGGCTATATAGTCATTTATTTTATTTACTACGATCAGTCAGAGCATGAAGAAAAGGAGAGGGACTGATAGTGACAGAGAAAACTGAGAAAAACTCAATAATAAGCTTATTAATAGTGATTTGGCCGCCTGTGATATGCATGAAGATTTGATGTTTGTTTTAGTTTGCTGTCACTGTTGTATTATATAGTCTTGTCAACCAAAAAAAGAAGAAACGGCAAAAGCCAACTGCAAGCAAATATCAGTCAAATGTACCAGTGGCTACTGGTGATGGCAGATTTGTCATCACTCAAGAGCCTTGTCTACCCCGAGGTCAAACTGAGTCAGAAAAAAGGTACTTTATGATTTTTAGAATGTAAACACCACTTTAAAATATGTTTAAAAATTTATGAGAAAAATGCCGAGAAGGTTTTGACCGGTTGACCTCGCTGTTAATTTTATGCAGGAAATTACAATAACAATGCTTGGTCGAATGACGCAGTGCCTTGAGGTGGGGATCACCAGTGGTATATGGGGAGGAGTACCTTCCCGATGGTGATAAGTTGTGCAGATTACCGTCGCCTAGGTGACTGGCGTATACGCGTGCCAAAAGACACCTATGGTTGATTTCCTGTTGACCAGTCGGATGGCAGAGTTGCAAATACCTGGACTTAACCATTTGTTTTTTGTGGGTGTCGGTGGTACTTTGACAATATAAGTAAAGATGCACATATATTGAGTTTATTGTCTTGTTTATGAGCGGCCAGTATTTCCAACAGCATAAATTATGTGCATTTGCCCTTGAAGGAATAAATAATTTTCGAATAAAACATCGCGAATGTAACTACATTCCTTAAGCTCGACGTACACTTAAGTGCCCCAAAGAACCATGAAATCGCCCGACTTTCGATTGAAGAGATGAGTTTTGCCAACCGCGTATACAGAAAAAGTGGCAGATGACTTTATTTTTAGAATCATAGACACTATAGCGAGATGTAAAAAATGTGAAACAGGCTCCCCACCTAACTATCCTAAATGTTTTGTGTCGAGTTTGTGTTTGATTCGTTTCGAAAATGTGTTCCTACATTCTTATCCGATTGTTTGTGTTAAGGCAATGTTTGTTTCGCTTTGGATATTTGTAGAGAAGTTTGGATTAGTGTGTACGGTAATGTTTTGTTTGTGTGGGGAAAGCTTATGGCCAAACGCAGCCGGACCTATGTTGTTACAAAAGTTGATAGAGTCGCCCTTTGACGCTTGCGTTTCGAAACCCGAGTGTGGTTTCTCATCAGTCGCAGTGTAGATTCTTTCCTTAGTTTGTGTTTGTGAAAATTTATTTTAATGCATTTTAGTGGTCTTGCTTTCCGATTAGCGAGGCAAGTATATTAATTTTGGTCACGTTGTGAGTCCGTTTGGTGGTTCGGTTTGTTTTGTTCTATATTTCTTTACTTCGGTAAATTTTGTTTGACTGGTGTGTCTTTTAGATTTTTGCGGAGGTTTGTGAATTTTTAGGCAATAAGTACCACTGCGGGGTACGGATTTTATGTTTATTGGATCAAGATACTTACAAGTATCCTGGTTGATGTGCTTGTTCTCGTACATTTTAATTAATAGTTCGTTTACTTTGTTTACTGTTTGTTCTGACTTGTTGTGTATAATACTGAGTGTTACGTAATTGCCTTTCGCATTCGAGTACGTAATCGTTTGTGTTGACAATAACGAAAAACCGACCCTTGTCGAAGGGTTATTTTCCCAAAATTTGTCCAATGTTTGCAAGCTGGTTTATCGCGATTCTTTTGGCACGCGACATGTTTTATTTCCTTGTTTGAAAGGGTATCTCTAGAAGTGCGAGTTTAGAAGCTTCAGATAGCTTTCAAGTTTTTGTTTTTTGTTGTTCGTGGAGTCCAATTTGACTTTTCTTTGAATTGGTGTTGTTGCGATTGTTTGTGTCTCACGATGTAGCGTAGTCACATTATACGACTTTATTTGTTGAAATCCTGAGGTGGTTTTATTCTGTTTTGTTTTGTTGGTGTCCGAATGAATTTTAAGGCTTTTGCCTAGTACTATTTTTCGGAGTTTCATAGTTTGAGCGATGATAGGTTGTTGTTGAATTTCATGTTGTTGTCGGCTTTTCTTTGGAAATAGCTGATTTATTTCCACGGCCATGTTTTCTGTTACGTTACTGTGATTGTTTATTTTGTATTTAATGTTGTGTTTCAATTGTTTGATATGTGTACGATTTTTGTTATTTCTTTTAAGTGTTTGTGTGTTCTATGTCATTTTATCGTATTTTTTGTAGTTCCCTTTTTGGAGTATTTGGTGGCCCTAAAAAGGCCACTTGGTATGGGTTTTTGTTAGCGCTTGGCGCGTTTGTTTTGGCGATGAGCCTAGCTTTTTTATGCTTCTTTTCGCCGATTCGATGTGCTTGGTGAGTAGGTGTTTGCCGCCTTCTTGTCACTGTGTGTGCGTACATGAACAGTCTGCATAGCCCTTGAATGTGGTCTCGATTTTGATCAAACTTACAATTTAGGAGTATATATCAAAACTGATAAATGATTTAAGTGACTACTGTAGCTATAGATAGGCTACACTCAGGACGGGCAGCGACGGGCAGTAATTAGTAGGCAAAACAGGTGGTTTTTACCGTGGGCAGAACTCGGTGCAATGATACTGAACATTAATAGTAAGCCTGTCACCTTGAAGGTAATGCTGTAGGTGAAACACCGTTGGTGGAGGGACGGTGGGTGAAACAAGGACTTCAAACACACGATGGTACAAACAACACCACAAGTGAAACGTACACATAGAAATACACGCGTTCCTACGTTGTGCCCACCCGGGCCACGCGATTAAAATATGACTGATACTGCTGGATAGTGTTAATTGGGTCGGTAAACAGTCAATTAATAGTTTGGTGATTGGCAGGTCGTGTCCAACGACGCATATGCAAAGCAGGCCAAAAGACAAAAGCCCCCAAAGTTATTGACAGCTGGCCAGGGGTCACCATGAATACGTAATGAAGCTTCACTACGCAGAAACTGCGTAGTCAAGCCCTTCTTAAACGGTCAAAACCTCTCGGCATTTTCCGGCATGTATGTTTTGAACCCCTGTTCAAAAGTTAAGTTTCTTTCAGACTCTGATGTGTAAATGTATGTGAAAACAATATCATAATTCGGCATTGACCTGACTCTAATATTATGTCTCCCTCTCCTGGATTTTGTAAGTAAGGGGGTATTTTTGGTCGTATCTTCTCCCATATTTCTCAAAATAAGGGGTTTTTTATTGAAAAAATCCAGATTAGGCCTAGGGGTATCTTGAAATTTTGTGGAACGAGCATGAATGCCCATGCTCTCTGAGAGTGTCACCGCCGGGGTCCACCGGTTTTACCTATGAAAGTCAGCAGGGCTGTGGTGGGAGGCCAGGGACACACAGCACGCATCTTCGCTTGCCAAGGCCTGCTGTTTGGGCAGCCGGATGCTTCCCGAAATCAGGCCTTGGCCGATCGAGCCCATAGATCACGGTTTTTAAAGTGCCACCGCACGACTGTAAGAGACCTGTAACTAGCCAATCAGATAATCGGTTACTGCGCGGACTGTGATTGGTTCGCCTGATTTTCAAGTTCTTTCGAATTCAGATTTCTCCTTCGCACAGTATATCAGCGTGATCACGAACGGCGTAGTTAGTGGAAGACTCCTGTCTGGCTAACGAACCGTGCTGGCGGACGATGCACAGTACGGTACGCAGGGCAAGGTGGTGCACGGACATCTGGCGAAGAAAGGCGCTGTTAATAGTTGTTTCTTGTAGCCGCGATGTCGCATGTGAAGTTGAAGACTCTTCCAGTGGAGAATAGCCCGTGTAACTGGTTTTGAACCTGCTTTCTACACCAAGGCTAGGATTGCCAAGTACTGATCGCCGCGTTGCCTGATAAGCCAATCTATCACTCGCGTTGCTGGCCATGGCCAAAGGGTGACGTTTGTCTTTGCCATGGCCGACACTGGTATTGCACTATCGCTTGTCGATGTGCTTGGTCACGGGTTGACTTTGTTATCAACCCCACTCAATACTACTCATTTGCCGTTGTTGATCTTCGCTGGCGACTGACTTATTGTAACTGGATACCGACTCCAGCTCATACTCTTCGTTGCTATTTTTCCGTACGCTGACGTAAAATCTTACGTCACGGTCTCGGATCAAGCTCGACTGGTGGTGGAAATAGATACTCTCGAGTCGACAAGTTTCCGTTGTTATTGTCCGAAGCGAGTTGTTGAACACAGCAACTTTGGGGCGCGTTTTCAGAACAGTATTTTATTTTTTTTACAACCTGACGAGAGCTTTGATGTCTTTGGTTGAGACCGCATCAAATATTACAGATGTCAACGACTAGCGGCTTATCGTAGCTTTTGCCGGTAACGCTTCCATCGTAGTCACAGTTTTTTATTCCGTCGAGATGTTACTTTCACTTCGATAATAACATTCTGATTCCAAATGTTCGAAATATATACAGTTCTACCAATCGTAATAATTATCTTCCTCCATAGATATGCAATCCGCTGCATTATTTATTGTTGTTCAGGAGCCGGCTACAATATTTATCAATAGAAAGTAGTACGGAATAATAACTAATTTGCATAATTTAGCGTGAAATATTTTCTCAACTATGGTTTTCTATATAAGCATTATTTAATGACACATGACCTGATTTCAAAATGCTTTGCAGTTGGCAAAACACGTAAAATACTTTGTTAAAAGCAAGCAATTAGTAAAATACCTAAAGACCAGTGATAAATAGCTTAATCAAAAGCTAAAATACTAAGAAACGTTTCACAGTTTTTGAGAACATGCAAAGAGGGACTATATTAACTCTGTCCGTGAAAATACCAACTTTATTTCGCTGCCTAGGGATTGGTAATCTGTGGTACCTTTCCCTTTTGAGAAAAGTCAGGATAATTCTCTGTGCCTCTGTCTCTCATTCGCTTACTTGAAGATCATGTTTGAGGCGGACTAACGACAAGGTTTGGCCTGGTATTTCTAGATGGATTTCTCCTTTTCTTAACCATCTCATACCGAAATGATCTCTTGGACTTTGTTAGCTTCTGTGTGGTGTTGATAAAATGGGTTTGTAAGATTCTTCTGATCAACAGACTTGGCCAAATATGAGTAACTGTCACAGGTGTTTAACCTGTTCAACCCCGATTCCCTTTAAGCAGATCCAAAATCACTATTGACAACAGTGAGTTTGGGCCAAACCATGATGCTGAAAGGGTTAGATTTGAAATTAAATTTTTTCCTGGCTATTTCAAAACACAAAAGCAGAGAGTTCTATTTTTTATGTTTTCAATAGACCGTATTTATGATCTACTCACCTTGGGAGAATCTGTATTCACTGGTAATAAACCCTGGAATTCTCTTCAGTTCTGCAAAAAGCTCATTAAGTTGTTATCAATGAGAGATGAGACAACTATGGGAATTTTCTATGCATACAAATATATTAATGTATTTCCGCCAAAGCTCCCATCAGCATTAAGTTTTGATGTCCTAAAAGGATTATGCCTCAGTTTTACACATAGTCTCTACTTCAACTCACAAAATAAATGTTAAAGGGGCAGTCCTGAATCCCTGATGCTCCCATTAGTGGCAATTGACATTGACTATTTATGTAATTTTAGTTCTTTGTTCTCCCCTGAAAGTTGTGCAAAGTTGGTCTATTTGCTCAGAGATGAAGCTGACAAAGAAACCGCCCCTTTAACATGCAAAGTATTCAACTTGTCAACAGAGTCTGTGTCACACAATAAGTTTGTTGCAGGTTCAATTGTTACTGTAGACAGCTATATTGTCAATTCGAGTTCAGTGTATTTTTGTCAACAATAACGCTAAACAAAAACTAAACTCACTTAACTGAGAAAGGCAAAAAATACAGGGACTATATTAACTCTATCTGTGAAAATACCTAGAGATTGGTAATCTGTTGTAGGTATGTAATAATGAGGAGACCTACCTTTCGCTTTAAAGAAAAGTCAGGATCATTTCTCTCTACCTTTGTCTCTCTTCCGCTTACTTGAAGATCGTGTTTGAGGTACACTGACGACAGGGTTTGGCCTTGCACTTCTAGGTGGATTTCTCCTTTTCTCAACTATCTCATACCGATATGATCTCTTGGACTTTTTGACCTTCTGTGTGTTGTCAATAAAAATGGGTTTGTAAGATTTCTACTGATCAACGGGCTTCGTTAAATATGAGTAACTGTCACTGGCGTTTAACCTATTCAAACCCGATTCCCGGTAAGCAGGTCCAAATCACTATTGACAACAGTGAGTGTGGGCCAAACCATGGTGCTGAAAGGGTTAGATTTGAAATAAGATTTTTGTTCACGAAATTAATTCCTAGCTATTTAAAAACAGAACAGCAGAAAGTTCTATTCTTTATGATTTCAATAAACCATATTTGTGATCTACTCACCTTGGGAGAATCTGTCTTCACTGGTAAAAACCCTGGAATTTTCTTCAGTTCTGCCAAAAGTTCATTTTGCTTTAATCAATAAGAGATGAGACAACTACCGGAATTTTCTATGCATAAAAATGTATTAAAATATTTCCGCCAAAGCTCCCATCAGTATTAATTTTTGATGTCCTTAAGGAATTATGCCTCTGTTTTATACATAGTCTCTTTTTTCAACTCGCAAAATTAATGTTAAAGGGGCAGTCCTGAATCTCTGATGCTCCCATTAGTGGCTATTTGACATTGACTGTTTCTGTAATTTTAGTCCTTTGTTCTCCCCTGAAAGTTGTGCAAAGTTGGTAATTAGTTCCTGGCTATTTAAAACACAACAGCAGAAAGTTCCATTTGTCATGTTTTCAATAAACCGCATTTATGATCTACTCACCTTGGGAGAATCTGTCTTCACTGGTAAAAACCCTGGAATTTTCTTCAGTTCTGCCAAAAGTTCATTTAGCTGTTATCAATAAGATATGAGACAACTATGGGAATTTTTTGTGCATAAACATGTATTGCAATACTTCCGCCGAAGCTACCATCAGCATTAATTTTTGATGTCCTAAAGAATTATGCCTCAGTTTTACACATAGTCTCTTCTTGAAATCAAAAATAAATGTTAAAGGGGCAGTCCCCCAATCCATGGTGCTCCCATTAGTGGCTATTGACATTGACTATTTATGTAATTTTAGTTTTTTGTTCTCCCCTGAAAATTGTGCAAAGTTGGTCCATTTGCTCAGAGATGAAGCTAAAAAAGAAACCGCCCCTTTAACATGCAAAGTATTCAACTTGTCAACACAGCCTGTGTCACACAATAAGTGTGTTGTTGGTTCTATTGTTACTGTTGACAGCTACATTTCCAATTCGAGTTCAGTTTATTTTTGTCAACAATAACTCTAAACTATACAGTGCATAGTGATGGCAGGTAATGAGGGATAAACCTCAAAAACAAACGATAGCTTAACCCTTACCTGGCTCTGTTTTGCTTGATGTTCACTTGCCTTTCCTTCTCATAATCCGGGTTCTCCGCTTCACAGTCACTTTCCGACAGTTCTACCTCACGATTATTTTCTGTCTGTAAATATGAAATCATTGAAAACTTTGAATAAGAGCATATGATTTCCCTTAGCGTCTCACATAGAACTGTCTTGTCAAAGATGCCTTCTCACTTCCAGTCATATACACAGTTCTGCCTATTGATTGTTATAATTATCTTCCTCCAAAGATATAAAATCCGCTTCAATATTCATCGTTGTTCAGGAGCCGGCGACAATATTTATCACTTGAAAGTGGTACGGGAAATTAGCTAATTTGCATAATTAAGCCTGAAATAATTACTTAACCGTGGTTTTCTATGTAAACATCATTTAATGGTACGTGAATTGTTTTCAAAATGGTGTCCAGTTGGCAAACACGTAAAATATTTTGCTGACAGCAAGCAATTGGTAGAATATTTAAAAAGCAGTTATAATGAGCTAAATTAAAAGCTAAATTATTGAGAAAACTTTCACAATTTGAGAGAAATGCAAAAAATATAAGGACTATATTAAATCTGTATGTGAAAATACCAACTTTATTTCGCTGCTTACAGATTGGTAATCTGTGGTACATATGTTATAATGAGGAGACCTACCTTTCCGTTTAAAGAAAAGTCATCGAAAGATGACACAGTCCCCGCTGTTTACTGTTGTTTGGAATGTTTAGTAGCTGTAAACTACAGATAATTGTGTTAATGTTGAATTCTGAGTATCATGTCAATAACATTCAACATCTAAGAATTCCTAGGGTTTCTGCGAGCCCTCGAGGCAAATATCTCCCTTGCTCTGCCGTTACGGGAAATCGGCAACATTATCTACATTGCCGTCGGAAAATCTACTACGGGCTCCTGTTTTAGCAGCTGAAGCCCTTTTCGCATGCAACCAAGGATACAGGAATTACTACTGCAATACATGTCAATTGTCGAACTGCAGGAAACCTTTCCGCATATTCTTGAATTAGCAAACGACATGACTCCGAGTTCTCAGCGTAAACTTCGCTTGTCTGAAGTCGTTTCTAAACGCGTTGCCGTGAGTGCTCACGGTTTACGTAGTCTGATCCAAGATGATCGATGAAGTTTCAAGTGCCTCGATACCGTAGTCACGACGTACGGAGTTCATTGTCAATCTCTGGGTATTTACTTGCATTTATGACTTTGTCAAGACACAATAGGATATTAGTACATGTAGTACAGTTGGCAGGAAATCGCTCCTCCGTTCGCTGTATCAAATGTTCGGCGCGATGAAGCGTCGACGCGAGTTTGCACAGGCAAAGCGGATGACGCAGCTCTCATTAGCATATGTCAGGTCGTGTGGTTGGCTTCGATTTCTTCTCTGAACTCGCGTTCATGATTCCTTTACATCTAACACTGTCCGTAATTCTGCGATGGTCGACTGTATCATTGGTTGTATTATCGAAAGGTTGCATTCATGATTCCTTTACATCTAACACTGTCCGTAATTCTGCGATGGTCGACTGTATCATTGGTTGTATTATCGAAAGGTTTGCATCCTGACTATGAAAGACAAAATTACATTGGTCAATGATCGGCATCATCAACATGCATGTCATGGCTATACGAACGAATATTGTTTGCTTCAGCAAGCCGTCTGCAACGTTGTTATTTGCGGCATTCATCACCAAACTCCAAAAACAGCGCGGGCCTTCGCACCGTTACGCTCCACCAAGGGATACAGCCATCGGGCAGAGCATGGCTCCTTCAGACTTTGAAAGTCGACGTTCTTTCTCGAGTATTTTATTTCGATCCCGTACTAGCCGTTCTTTCAACTTCCGAGTAGCGAAAAAAGTTGAATATTAATGACGGTTTTTCGGTACTGCATTACTTTGCGGACGGCATCATTCGTGGCCAATGCAGTCGACGTCGAACGCCGCCTTCATTTTTTCGTCCCGTCATGACGGACCGTCTGATCCCAAACACATGATAGATAACTTTGTCAAACAGCCACATTTCAGAGCACATGTTCACTGCATGTGATCACCAGCGATTCAAATCGTCTGACCATACCATTATTTTACGGGAGCCCGCATAAACAACCGTAGTGCTTGTCAACGATGACGTTTAAAAACTGACGAGATGACTTTTTTGCACATTACTAAGCTTTCTGTGGCTCTCGTTCATCACGACAGACAACGCTTGACGCCTAAAACTCCTAAAACTGACCAACCGAAACCGTCACCAGTCCTGCGAAATACCTTTTGGAATCGACTACAACCTTTGCTAGCGTCTCCCCCATAAATAATCGTACAGTCCGGTGATTTACGTCATCAGTGTATTTACATGATCCAAACATTGGCTTCAGATTCGGATTCAGAGAAAAAAAGTCTGAATAAAAGACATCCAAGAGTAATTTTGGTGACTAAATTGAATTATTTTGAGATAATAAGGACTGTGCATCAAGAGACCATATGGTACTACATTTATGCCCAGTTACAAAACGATCGCTTCACAGATGCCACAGAAATCGTTGATGACAGGTGCACGGACGGAAGGACGCCGGGACGGACATGACCTAACCCATAAAGTCCCCGCTTGCGGGGACTTAAAAAGTCAGGATCATTTCTCTCTGCCTTTGTCTCTCTTCCGCTTTCTTAGAGATCGTGTTTGAGGTGGACTGACAACAGGGTTTGGCCTTGCACTTCTAGATGAATTTTTCAACTTGTCAACAAGTATTCAACTTGTCAACACAGCTTGTGTTACACACAATTAGTGTCTTGTAGGTTCAGCTACATTGTAGACACCTACATTGTCAATTCGAGTTCAGTTTATTTTTGTCAACAATAACTCTAAACTATACAGTGCATAGTGATGGCAAGTAAAGAGGGATAAACCTCAAAAACAAACAATAGCTTAACCCTTACCTGGCTCTGTTTTGCTTGATGTTCACTTGCCTTTCCTTCTCATAATCCGGGTTCTCCGCTTCACAGTCACTTTCCGACTGTTCTACCTCACGATTATCTTCTGTCTGTAATTATAGAATACATTGAAACTTCAAATAATAGCATATGATCTCCCTTAGAGTCTCATATAGAACTGTCTTTTCAAAGATGCCTTTTCACTACCAGTCATATACACAGTTCTGCCAATTGTAATAATTATCTTACTCCACAGGTATACAATCCGCTTCAATATTCATTGTTGTTCAATGGCCGGCGACAATATTTATCACCTGAAAGTGGCACTGGAAATTAACTAATTTGCATAATTTAACCTAAAATAATTACTTAATCGTGGTTTTCTATGTAAACGACATTTAAGGGCACGTAAATTGTTTTCAAAATGCGTTGCAGTTCGCAAAACACGTAAAATACTTTGCTGAAAGCAAGTAATTACTAAAATACTTAAAAAAGGAGTTTTAATTAGCTAAATATAAAGCTAAAACACTTAGAAAACTTTCAAAATTTTGTGAGAAATGCAAAAAATAGAGGGACAATATGAACTCTATCTTTGAAAATACCAATTTTATTACGCTGCCTACAGATTGGTAATCTGTGGTAGGTATGTAATTATGAGGAGACCTAACTTTCCGTTTAAAGAAAAGTTAGGATCATCTCTCTCTGCCTTTGACTCTCTACCGCTTACTTCAAGATCTTGTTTGAGGTGGACTGATATGGGGTGAGATTAGTGCCAAAACAACTGTGTTATCATTATTTTATTATGTTTACATTATTTCGTTTTGTCATTTTCTTTGCATTTTTATGTTATTATGTTAACATCTTTATTTCGTTTTCTCATTGTGTGTTTGCATTCTTATTTTGTTATCTTTACATTTTTATTTTATTGTGTTTACATTTTTATTTCATTCCTTCATTTTGTTGGCATTTTTATTATATTATGTTTGCATTTTTATTATATTATGTTTGCATTTTTATTTCATTCTTTCATTTTGTTTGCATTATTATTATATTATGTTTTCATCTTTATGTCGTTTTTCTTATTTTGTTTGCATTTTTATTATGATATATTTACATTTCATTTCTAGACATAATGAAATAAAAATGTAAACAAAATGAAAGAACGACATAAAAATGCTAACATAATGAAATAAAAATGCAAACAAAATTAAAAATGAAAAAAAATGTAAACATAACGAAATAAAAATGTAAACAAAATGAGAAAATGAAATAAAAATGTGAACAAAATGAAAGAATGACATAAAAATGCTAACATAATAAAATATAAATGCAAACAAAATTAAAAATGACAAAAAATGCAAACATAATGCAACAAAAATGCAAACTAAATGAAAAAACGAAATAAAAATGTTAACATAATGAAAAAAGAATGTCATTTTTTAAACATTATTTTTCTTTTACCCATTTTGCCTGAATTTCTACTTAAAAATGTTTGCATTTCTATTTCGTGCACTCACTTTGCTTTCATTTTTTTATATTGTGTCGGCATTTTTATTTCGTTCACGCATTTTTAAAGCTTTTTATAGCGTTTTCTCAGTGTTAAAATTTTTATTTGATTGTGTTCACATGTTTATCTATCTCATTATCATAATTTATGTATCTCCCTAGCCTAGCGCCGAAAGTTCGCTTTCCTGTTTGTGTGAAATACTGTTATATGCGTTCGCTATCATTTCAGTTTGTAAGGCAGATTGTGAAATTTGCAGTACTACATGTACTTAAAAGCAAGTCCCTTGATCTTATTTCACGTTTTTGTCAACCAAAGTTTAAACCGGCATGGACGTACCACAGCATAAAAATGTACTAAGTTAAAGGGCAAAACACTAGCAGCTGTTCATGCGCTGGTACTGTACTGGGAGACATGCTACTCTGAACAGTACAATGACATCTGTGCAGTGTGTCAGGTGCTTAGTAAGGCCAGCAGCTTGCTTTAGACAATATAATATTTAAAGCCTTATTACTTAGCTCAATGATATAGCCTATTGTTATAAGGAATGGGTAAGGGTATCTTTTTAATAGGCTAACCATGCGCCAAATAGCGTTAACAAGCTTTAGGGAGGGAGGGAGGGTCAGGCTAAATAAAGTACCTCCACAACCCCACGCCTACCCCCAAATGTACGCGCTTCTACCGTTGTCTCTGAGTCTCCTCCGTTATCGAGTGACAAACTAAGTGTACCAATTATGTTGCCCTATTTATACTCATGCATTATAAATATTTATGAGATGCGTAATGATATCGCTGCGTAATGAGGCTTTGAATAATATAATATTTAAAGCCTTATTACTTAGCTCAATGATATAGCCTATTGTTATAAGGAATGGGTAAGGGTATCTTTTTACCGTCCACATACTGCCTAAAGCGTAAAAATTCTACCTAAACCATAAACACACAACCCATACCTAAATAAATCAAAAACCTTTATTCAAAATAATTCCCCCATTCCTCATAACAATAGAAACATTCCCAGCAATTAACATATGAGAACATCATTACATCCAAAGAATAAAAGTGATAACCATACACATTCAAACTGAAAAATGAAACAGGTTCATCTCTAAAATAATCACATTGATATTTAATGAAACTAATAGAAATTCATAGCAGTCTCCAGACACAAAATATCAGATGAACAAACAAGTGGCAAATATTCACCCTATACTACACGTACATTGTACAGTCAAATTACAAATCCAAATGTAACAGTTTTCACAGAAAACCAGCTACTGATAAAAGGCTGGTCTACAAGAAGTTACAATATTCTCCAAATTTTCATATTTAAGAGTAATATCATCACGAGTATCAATAGCATCTATTAACCTAGAAGCAGGAGCCTCTGCTTTTCCAACCTTATGGAGCTGCATATAGTGGTTTGCAGTCTTTTCTGATCTCCAACCAACATGGTCCATGAGATCTGAGATCTGTGAACCTGCCAATGCTAAAATTATTGCACATGCACTCCTAAAGCTGTGAGGAGTTTCACCTTGGTCAATATTTAACACTTGCAAATATGTTTTCAGACGTTGGTAAATAGCTTGAGAGGATATGGGTTTGTGCACAACTTGACCACATGGGGTTGTTGGACGAAAAAGATAACCAAACCGTAAATCTATATCAAAACTTCTCGCTAACTTAATGTATTCCTCTATCGTACTCACGGCGCATAACGTCTTGTCATTACAACGCTTTATTGCGAATAAATTACTCTGTTCACCTCTTAAAGTTTTACCAAAAGTATGATTAAATATGAAACCAGAATTATCTGGCAACCTTACGATTTCCTGAGTTTTGATCTGGCCAAGATCTCCTGCCCTATCTCCGGACATCATTAATACCTTAAATATGGTAATATCTCTAGCATAGACGTATGCTTCAACACGTGAAGTGCTAGACACTAGTTTACTTAAAATGTAATCTAGAAGGATCCTTATCTTATTAGTAAAAATCGGCTTGGCCTGTTTAGGAGTTATATGTGCTTTGGCCTGCTCTTCACCGGATTTCTTAATATATCTGTCAACCAAGGTAGAAGCGATTGGGTTTGTCTTACATAAACCCAGATTTAGCATCACCCCATAAAAGGACTTTAATTTAGCAGCTATATTTTTTAAGGTGCCTAAACGTAGACGTTTAGGACATTCACACTGATCAAACTTTCTGGTAACACTACCCAGGAACGGACATGTATTTATATGAACCTGAGTTCGAGCATGTTTGTCTTTATGGATAAGAAATCTGACAATATCTACTGGCATCGCTTGAGTAAGGTCTTTAGGCTGAGGGAGTCCACTTAAGAAAGATTCCAGATTTTGTACCAATTTGTCTTTCTGGATTTCATAAGCTGATTTTGAACCCAGTAGTTCATTCATTCGAGCATCGATGATATCAAGATCAACCTGAGTGCGCCCTCTGTCGGACGGATAAGGAACTGAGCTGACTACTTTGGCTGAGCAAATATGGCACTGTTTTTTGTCCTCTTGACCAAGAGAATTGCAGAGTAACTGAGTACCACATAACCAACATTCCTAATGAAATATAAAATGTAGAAGTACACAACTTTAATCTTGAAACAGCTGTATTATTCAATAGATGGAGCTTTTAATAGTAATTGCCTAACTGCCAAAAGTTGCTGCAAATAACTTTCCTTTAGTTTTCGCGTGAACATAGCCATTTTTTGATGGGACAAGAATGAAATTATCCTCTCCTTTAGACGCAACTTGCACACAGACTGATCCATGTTTCTTAACTAATGGCCACCATAAAGGCGTAAAATTGTGGACTTCTAATAGAACAGTGGCTGATAAACCTTCCGAAATTACATGTCTCACCACTGGCAATTGCAAGCATACAGGGGGAAATATGAACAACCTATCGGCTTCTTGAAACGTATGTGCAAAGAAATTGACCCCTTCACAATTAGGTGGGGATAAGGAGCTACGAAACGAGACAATTTTGCGTTGGAACATATGGCCATCGCATCTACATCATATGGACCAAACTGATCATTTATTCTCTGCCAAGCCGTACTAGTAAGAGTGGTGTCATTTTCGTTTACATTTCTCGATACATAGTCAGCAAGATTGGCTGCTGATCTAACATGGGATAAATTCAACCATACATTTCGTTCTACAGCTACGTGAAATATGTTCTTGAGGATCTGATTGAGTTTTAATGACTTTGAACCAGGAAAACCATTATTCCACGCTTGTACTAATACAAGTGAATCTACAGCCACATCTAATCGTAGATTATCTATTTTATCTCCAAGAGCTAACAAAGTGCGGTGTAGAGCTTCTGCTTCTTTTACGTTTATAGACTCATTCCGGAATGAATCCTCCCAGAAATCGCTTATTTCAACTGACATACTCTCGTTAACGGTGGAATCGGGATGTAAAACAGCCCCCCATTTATAAGCGCTAGCATCTGTAAACAATTTAAGAGCATAGTGTCTTTCTTTAAGCCATTTGAACGGACCTGCATTAACAATTATGTTTTGCCATTCCCTTAGCTCTTCTGCTAACTCTTGCCTTATTGGAACAAGAAATGTTGCTTTTCCCTGAGCTTTTGACACCAATAGAGCCATTTGACGAATGTATAATCTTGCAGATGGAATTGCAAGCGCGAAAGACATACACTTCCCCATAACTTTTTGAATCAGAGGGAGAGGGACTGCCCGTTTACTAAGAATATCATTCGTTAATTCCAAAAATCTATCAATCTTAATCTGTGGAACAATAAACGCCTCTAAAGACGAGTCAACCTGCATACCTAACATAACTAAAGACTTAACGGGTGTTAGGATACTTTTCTGTAACGCTAAGAAATAACCCGCCAGTACACAAATAGAGGCTAATATAAAAGCCGAAGCTTCTGCGCGTTCAAAAGGAGACAATTTCCTTTCTAACCGGGCGTGACATACCAGTAAAGGTCCCGCATGGCGATCGTCAATATATTGGATACATGGAACCCCAAGCTTTCTAGCATAACTAGTGACGGCGTAACCAACAGTATGATAAACATAAGCTGAAAGCTTCCACCCAAACGGCAAAGTATTACACACAAACCAAACTCCCCCCCATTGAAAACCAAAGTATGTTCTATCCGGTTCATATACAAGAATGTGGTCATAACCACTTTTATCATCACACTTGACTTGATAGTCATCTTTGTGCAGGTAACGACTAACATCAACCAACTTGTCGAGCTTGAACGGAATATCTTGAATCCATAGATTTAAGTACCTCATGTCTATACACATCCTTGGCTTCTTGGGCTCAACAACAATTGGCATCACAACATGAGGAGGAGGATCACGACCGACAATACCCCAAACCGAAACAGCACCTGTTTTTAATCGGTCAGCTATCGTCTTTGCTATAAATGGAGCAAAATCCTTGTTGCTAGGGGGATTGTTAAACTGTCTAGGAGGAGGCAGATCATGGAAAAACTGTTGTCCTTTAAAACCTCCTGAGAAATGGCGTAGATATGGAGACACTTTCACACCATTCGAAATCCAAGACATGATTTCATGTTTATTTACCAGATCCATCGTAAGCTCATTCCATGCATCTGGGTATTTGTGCAGCTCGCCAGCAATAACTGATCTGGGTTTCTGAATGACATTTCACTAAGAGATACTTTTCTCAAACCATTGGAGACCAAAGATAACACTTCGAACATGTTACCATCAGGAGCCTGTCCGGGGTGCCCCCAAGCGTTGTCCAATCATACGAAGTTTTTGGAAGTAGCTTGATATTGACAGGATTCTTTAACTCCCAAACTTGAACAATCTAATGAGGAACAAACAGAAAACTAGGGCTATAATATAAACCAACAGTGCATTCTAGATAACATAAGGGGACACCCCCGGACAGGACCATGCGAAAGGCCGGCCTGCAAAATGCAGAGGGCACAGAGAGTGGCCCCCCCTATCCGGGAGTTTATTGAACTATGAAAAATGGACTGCTTTAACGGTGAGCACATTATAGGCAAGAATACCCAAGACAAAACAAACACATTCATCATGTTAAACCCTTGTTTTATTATGCAAACATCAAACGTTATGAGACAAAGCTTTTTTTTTTTTTTTTTTTTTTTTTTTTTTTTTTTTTTTTTTTTTTTTTTTTTTACACAGGCAAATTATCTTTTACACACTCATAACAATGACACTCTAAGTGAGAATCAAAATACATCTGAACTGGCCAATTCACAATTCTGTACAAGTCAGTCATTCCATCATAATTCAGACTACTTCTTATCTGGACAATTTCTGGCTATATGACCTTTGTTTCCACAAACGTAACACTTAATGTCTCTTCCTCTGCCTTGACGGCGTTGAAATTGATAAGGACGAGGATAACTGCGCGTGTTCTTTAGAAATTTGCCCACTTTTGACGCGATTTCTTCTTCCTCTTTGTTGCCAAGTAGAAGGAGGACTAACTTTCCCGCGTCACTCCCAAAATCATTACTCTCAAATTGTGCTAGCACAGCTCTGAAACGTTGAAGTTTCGAGTGATTCACCAAGGTAGCCCTATCTACCAACACTCTCAGGGCATTTATGATAGCGTATCTCGATGCGCCAGAATGTGCCACATCCATAACTTTTTGCAGAGCTTCATCGACATTCGCAGAGTCTGCCGCTTTCTGTAGCTTTTCCCCTTTTTCTTCCAATTGTTTCAAAGCACACGCCACTGGCATCTGAAAAATAGTGCTTAAATTATTTCAACACGTGAGCAAGCATAACACTTCCTTTCATTTTAAAGTTATGCAATTACCCTTCTTAGCACCATTTTCACAAAACAGACCACTTGTTGCATACCTCAGCGTATGCAAATTTTACAAAGCAAGACCACTTGTTGCATACCTCAACGTATGCAAAATTTTACAAAGCGAGACTACTTGTTGCATACCTCGACGTATGCAAAATTTTACAAAGCAAGACCACTTGTTGCATACCTCAACGTATGCAAATTTTCACGAAGCAAGACCACTTGTTGCATACCTCAGCGCATGCAAATTTTCACAAGCAAGACCACTTGTTGCATACCTCAGCGTATGCAAATTTTACACAGCAAGACCACATGTTGCATACCTCAGCGCATGCAAATTTTCACAAAGCAAGACCACTTGTTGCATACCTCAGCGTATGCAAATTTTCACAAAACAAGACCACTTGTTGCATACCTCGGCGTATGCAAATTTTCACAGAGCAAGATCACCTGTTGCATACCTCAACGTATGCAAATTTTACAAAGCAAGACCGCTAGTTGCGTCCCTCAACGTAAGCAAAATTAAAGTAAAAAAAAAAGTAAAATGGAGGGAAATAAAGATGGTGTCCCTGTAACGCTGAGCAAAAACCGTAACTTCGCACAGGTGAACAAAGACATAACTAAGGAAAGGGAAAAAACTACTAACAAAAGGTATAAAACGCTAATTTACAACACCTAAAAGCACATGTAACAAGCTGCTATATAACAACCACATGTATACAAAAAACAAAAGAGAAAAACTGAATGAAAAGGAAAAAGGAAAAAAAAAGAATACAACAAGACAGAAAACAAAGGTATGCTACAAAATAATTACTAACAAGAAATAAAATAAAACAGGAGCTAAGGAGAATTTCAAAATCGAAAAAATTTTCAAACTTATCGCACACACCAATGGAACAAAAGAAAAAAAAAATAAACAACGTACACAGAACGACTACGATCGAATTAAAAACCAAACAGTTCAAAAACTGAAAACTCGTGTTCTCAACGAAGATAACAAATAACCGTGTCTCAACGCAACCCCAGAAACATTGAAACTTGACCGACCGCATATGCACGATAAAAAGGGGTAACTCGACAATCAGGCAATGTAAAACTTGAATAGAATGAAAGAAACACATGATATTGAGTCTCACCTGAGATTCAGACTCTTTAGAGGTTGTTTCAGTAACTACTACAGGTGTAGGAACTTGTGCGCTGGTAGAAGGGTTTTGAGCCGGAGTCCTCGCAGCACCAGGATTGTCTTGAGTCGATACCTGAGTAGCAGCATTACCAGAAATTGAAGGACGGGACACAGCCGAAGCAAAAGACCTGGTTGCATCTGCTACAGTGTTAGGACGATCCATTCTGCCGTGTTACTGTGGCTCCTCCGTTATCGAGTGACAAACTAAGTGTACCAATTATGTTGCCCTATTTATACTCATGCATTATAAATATTTATGAGATGCGTAATGATATCGCTGCGTAATGAGGCTTTGAATAAGTGCTTTCGGTAGAAGGAACGACGCTAGTAGCAGCAATAATAGTAACCAACAGGCCGTGCTTCGGCTTTTTCTGATATGTTAGCTGTGTAGAGCTCTACATGTGGCGCAGGCCTGAAGAAAACGCGGACATTTTGCTGTGAAGAGAAAGGGTCGCACGGGCGGCGAATTTTCTCTTATCCCATGGAGATGGATACGATGCTATCTACGCTAGGGAAATGGTCGACGGTGTGTATTTTCGACTTGAAAACGACAGTTTATTCATAGACAGTAGTCTGGCGTCCCCTTGTCTGTGGTCACATTGAGCGAGATCATCATGGCAACGTGCAAGATGGCGGCGCGGCGGGTATGAAGGAAAGCTTCGTTCAGCTTTTATAAACCGTTGTTTTTCAGTTTTAAGTATACATGTACACTGTCGACAATGTCGTTAGCATAGATGGCATCGCTGATGACCAGGCAGCTAGACTATGGTGACATTTCCATGAGGTAAAGGGAAGACTCGGCGACCGTTTCTGGGCACAGTCGATGTGTGCAAAATTTCCGCGTTTTCTACGGATGGAATTGTAGTCCTACCAGCAGGCGCTACAACACAGCCCCCACGACATAAAACTGGCGCACGGTCCGTAAGCTACAATTATTGTAGCTACATCGAAACAAACAACAATGGTGCGGCTGCTGAGGACACAAGTAACCAGGGACGAGCTGAGTAGGTATTTTCGCTCAGAGTCGTACTCATCATCAAGTGCGAGACAAACTGTCATCACATCATGCCTACGGAGTCGTCCAACTTGACATCACATTTTGACAAGATATACGGTTCCTAAAAGTTCTACTCACGAGAGCAAGGCCTCGGTGAGAAAAGTTACACATGCCGGTAAATGAAATGGCTTTTAGGATGTTGAGTTTTTGAACATTGCGTATCCCACAATCGAAAGTGCAGGAGGTGTAGAAATTTGCTGAACATTTCGAGGTTCTAAAACACAACACTACCTTAGTCTCGAAGCTGGTTTGGCGAAGTTCAATTTAGGGAGCCTTCAGTAATGACAGGGGGCGGTCACTTTTTAGAAAACAGTTCAAACAGGAGGGTCACTTTTTATAAACCTATCTTGGGGGGAGGTCACTTTTGACAGAAGCTGATTTTATAGCCAAAACTTTGATTGTCCGTTTAATATTAAATCCTGAATAAGAAATCACCAACAAAATGCGTACACATTATCCACAAGTTTCATAAGCAAAGAAGATGCAGTGGTATCCTACATTAAACACCTTGAACAGTTAAAACTGATAAAAGACAAGCGACAAAAACATATGCAACAGTGGAAAAGTGTCTATCGATTATCAAATGTACATAAATGCAAAGATATTGCCTGTTTTATATTGGAAAATTTGTGCATAGTTCTCTCATAGACTACCCATAGACAGTAAATCAACTTTTCAGTGAAATTCCAAAATCAAATTTCTTGCACAACCATGGACGCATAACCACTCTAGTTTAATCAAAAACATTAATATAAATAATCAAGCGCACATACATGCACAGATTTACCTAGTTTTTGTATTGGAAATTTTTTTTTCATAGTTTAATCATAGACCGCCATGCAAAGTGAATCAACATTTTGGTGAAATTCTAAAATCAAATTTTTTAAACAACCATAGACTTGTAACCACTCTTGTCTAATCAAGATCATTAATATCAATAATCAAGAGTACAAAAATGCAAAGATTTGCCTATTTTTGTATTGGAAAAAACTATTCATAGTTTCATCATAGACACCATGGATAGTGAACCAACTTTTTAGATGAAATTCAGAAATCAATTTCTTGTACACGAATGCACATTTTACTTCCCAATTCAAGCACAGTACATTTAAATACATTATCAAACATATATAATATACATATATAGCATGTTTTGTGGGGGAAAATTGTCAATAGTTTGCCTGATAGACTCCATATATTATGATTTGATATTTTTGAGTGAAGCACTAAATCAGCCACATCTTGCCTTCTTATAGTTGCACAAAAAATGTGACCCTCCCTCAAATGTATGAAATACCATATCTCTTCAAAAATTCTTCGCGTGATAAATTGCGACTGTCCCTCCAAAATCACAAGCCCTCCCCTCTGTAATTTGTCCCTAACATAACAATTGAACCAACTGTTATGTAAATTAGCTGATACTGTTTGAGTTATTCCTGGGGAGAATACCACAGTGGTTGGGGGGGGGAGGGTCAAGTTTTAGAATGTTGGACAAGGGGGAGGGTCACATTTTAGACAGGAGGATAGGGGAGGGTCACATTTTATGGTACAGGTGTGTGCAAAATTCCCCCCGGCATACCCCTCTGTAATTACTGAAGGCTCCCTTAGCTGACACTAAGGAAAAGTCAATTCAAGTTGGAGTACAATAAGTTCATTTTGACAAGCACCTAAGCTATCATACATATATTCCAACTAACAAACTTGGGATGCTGATTGAAGGAAATCAGCAATTTCTAGTACTAGTTCCTAAGCCGGTGTCAAACTATTGGAACCAGCCATTTTGTTAAAAGGATTGTGGGATAGTTCTACGAATTAAAAATGTTAACATAATGAAATAAAAATTCAAAACAAAATGAAATAAATAAAAATGTAAACATAATATAATAAAAAAGCAAACAAAATGAAAGAATGAAATAAAAATGTAAACTTAATATATAATAAAAATGCAAAAAACATGAAAGAATGAAATAAAAATGTAAACATAATATAATAAAGATGCAAACATAATGAAAGAATGAAATAAAAATGCAAACATAATATAATAAAAATGCAAACAAAATGAAAGAATGAAATAAAAATGCAAACATAATATAATAAAAATGCAAACATAATATAATAAAAATGCAAACAAAATGAGAGAATGAATAAAAATGCAAACGTAATATAATAAAAATGCAAACAAAATGAAAGAATGAAATAAAAATGCAAACATAATATAATAAAAATGCAAACATAATGAAAGAATGAAATAAAAATGCAAACATAATATAATAAAAATGCAAACATAATATAATAAAAATGCAAACATAATGAAAGAATGAAATAAAAATGCAAACATAATATAATCAAATGCAAACATAATGAAAGAATGAAATAAAAAATGCAAACATAATCAAAATGCAAACAAAATGAGAGAATGAAATAAAAATGCAAACATAATATAATCAAAATGCAAACAAATGAGAGAATGAAATAAAAATGCAAACATAATATAATAAAAATGCAAACAAAATGAGAGAATGAAATAAAAATGCAAACATAATATAATAAAATGCAAACATAATATAATAAAAATGCAAACAAAATGAAAGAATGAAATAAAAATGCAAACATAATATAATAAAAATGCAAACAAAATGAGAGAATGAAATAAAAATGCAAACATAATATAATAAAAATGCAAACATAATATAATAAAAATGCAAACATAATGAAAGAATGAAATAAAAATGCAAACATAATATAATAAAAATGCAAACAAAATGAAAGAATGAAATAAAAATGCAAACATAATATAATAAAAATGCAAACATAATATAATAAAAATGCAAACAAAATGAAAGAATGAAATAAAAATGCAAACATAATATAATAAAAATGCAAACAAAATGAAAGAATGAAATAAAAATGCAAACATAATATAATAAAAATGCAAACAAAATGAAAGAATGAAATAAAAATGCAAACGTAATATAATAAAAATGCAAACATAATATAATAAAAATGCAAACAAAATGAGAGAATGAAATAAAAATGCAAACATAATATAATAAAAATGCAAACAAAATGAGAGAATGAAATAAAAATGCAAACATAATATAATAAAAATGCAAACAAAATGAGAGAATGAAATAAAAATGCAAACATAATATAATAAAAATGCAAACAAAATGAGAGAATGAAATAAAAATGCAAACATAATATAATAAAAATGCAAACATAATGAAAGAATGAAATAAAAATGTAAACATAATGAAATAATAATGCAAACATAATAAACTTAAAATGCAAACAATGAGAAAACGAAATAATGTAAACATAATAAATAATGATAACACAATTGTTTTGGCACGAATCTCACCCATAGACTGACGACAGGTTTGGCCTTGCACTTCTAGATGGATTTCTCCTTTTCTCAACCATCTCATACCGAAATGATCTCTTGGACTTTGTGAGCTTCTGCGTGGTGGTGATAAAAATGGGTTTGTAAGATTTCTGCTAATCAACGGACTTCGTCAAGTATGAGTAACTGTCACTGGTGCTTAATCTATTCAAACCCCATTCCCTGTCAGCAGGTCGAATATCACTATTGACAACAGTGTGTGTTGGCCAAACCATAGTGCTGAAAGGGGTAGATGTGAAATTAAATTTTTGTTCACGAAATTAATTCCTGGCTATTTAAAAACACAACAGCAGAAAGTTCCATTTGTTATGTTTTCAATAAACCGTATTTATGATCTACTCACCTTGGGAGAATCTGCCTTCACTGATAAAAACCCTGGAATTTTCTTCAGTTCTGCCAAAAGTTCATTTAGCATTTAGCTGTAATCAATAAGAGATGGGACAACTATGGGAATTTTCTATGCATAACATTGTAATAAATATTTCTGCCAAAGCTCCCATCACTATTAATTTTTGATGTCCTTAAAGAATTATGCCTCTGTTTTATACAAAGTCTCTTTTTTCAACTCGAAAAAAAAAATGTTAAAGGGGCAGTCCTAAATCCCTGATGCTCCCATTAGTGGCTATTGACATTGACTATTTATGTAATTTTAGTCCTTTGTTCTCCCTTGAAAGTTGTGCAAAGTTGGTCAATTTGCTCAGAGATGAAGCTGACAAAGAAACCGCCCCTTTAACATGCAAAGTATTCAACTTGTCAACAGAGTCTGTGTCACACAATAAGTTTGTTGCAGGTTCAATTGTTACTGTAGACAGCTGTATTGTCAATTCGAGATCAGTGTATTTTTGTCAACAATAACGCTAAACAAAAACTAAACTCACTTAACCGAGAAAGGCAAAAAATACAGGGACTATATTAACTCTATCTGTGAAAATACCTAGAGATTGGTAATCTGTGGTAGGTATGTAATAATGAGGAGACCTACTTTTCGCTTTAAAGAAAAGTCAGGATCATTTTTCTCTACCTTTGTCTCTCGTTCGCTTACTTGAAGATCGTGTTTGAGGCGGACTGACGACAAGGTTTGGCCTGGCATTTCTAGATGGATTTCTCCTTTTCTCAACCATCTCATACCGAAATAATGTCTTGGACTTTGTTAGCTTCTGTGTGGTGTTGATAAAAATGGTTTTGTACGATTTCTGCTAATCAACGGACTTCATTAAGTATGAGTAACTGTCACTGGTGAATAGCCTCTTCAAACCCGATTCCCTGTCAGCAGGTCCAAAATCACTATCGACAACAGTGAGTATGGGGCAAACCATGGTGCATAAAGGTTAAATTTGAAATTAAATTTTTGTTCACGTAATTAATTCCTAGCTATTTAAAAACAGAACAGCAGAAAGTTCTATTTTTTATGTTTTCAATAAACCGTATTTATGATGTACTCACCTTGAGAGAATCTGCCCTCACTTGTAAAACCCTGGAATTTTCTTCAGTTCTGCCAAAAGTTCATTTAGCTGTAATCAATAAGAGATTCGAAAACTATGGGAATTTTGTATGCCTCTGTCTCTCGTTCGCTTACTTGAAGATCGTGTTTGAGGCGGACTGACGACAAGGCTTGGCCTGGCATTTCTAGATGGATTTCTCCTTTTCTCAACCATCTCATACCAAAATAATGTCTTGGACTTTGTGAGCTTCTGTGTGGTGTTGATAAAAATGGGTTTGTACGATTTCTGCTAATCAACGGACTTCGTTAAGTATGAGTAACTGTCACTGGTGAATAGCCTCTTCAAACACGATTCCCTGTCAGCAGGTCCAAAATCACTATCGACAACAGTGAGTATGGGACAAACCATGGTGCATAAAGGTTTACATTTGAAATTAAATTTTTGTTCACGTAATTAATGCCTAGCTATTTAAAAACAGAACAGCAGAAAGTTCTATTTTTTATGTTTTCAATAAACCGTATTTATGATGTACTCACCTTGAGAGAATCTGCCCTCACTTGTAAAACCCTGGAATTTTCTTCAGTTCTGCCAAAAGTTCATTTAGCTGTAATCAATAAGAGATTCGAAAACTATGGGAATTTTGTATGCCTCACTGTCTCTCGTTCGCTTACTTGAAGATCGTGTTTGAGGCGGACTGACGACAAGGTTTGGCCTGGCATTTCTAGATGGATTTCTCCTTTTCTCAACCATCTCATACCGAAATAATGTCTTGGACTTTGTGAGCTTCTGTGTGGTGTTGATAAAAATGGGTTTGTACGATTTCTGCTAATCAACGGACTTCGTTAAGTATGAGTAACTGTCACTGGTGAATAGCCTCTTCAAACCCGATTCCCTGTCAGCAGGTCCAAAATCACTATCGACAACAGTGAGTATGGGGCAAACCATGGTACATAAAGGGTTACATTTGAAATTAAATTTTTGTTCACGTAATTAATTCCTAGCTATTTAAAAACAGAATAGCAGAAAGTTCTATGTTTTATGTTTTCGATAAACCGTATTTATGATGTACTCACCTTGAGAGAATCTGCCCTCACTTGTAAAAGCCTGGAATTTTCTTCAGTTCTGCCAAAAGTTCATTTATCTGTAATCAATAAGAGATTCGAAATCTATGGGAATTTTGTATGCCTCTGTCTCTCGTTCGCTTACTTGAAGATCGTGTTTGAGGCGGACTGACGACAAGGTTTGGCCTGGCATTTCTAGATGGATTTCTCCTTTTCTCAACCATCTCATACCGAAATAATGTCTTGGACTTTGTGAGCTTCTGTGTGGTGTTGATAAAAATGGGTTTGTACGAGTTCTGCTAATCAACGGACTTCATTAAGTATGAGTAACTGTCACTGGTGAATAGCCTCTTCAAACCCGATTCCCTGTCAGCAGGTCCAAAATCACTATCGGCAACAGTGAGTATGGGGCAAACCATGGTGCATAAAGGGTTACATTTCAAATTAAATTTTTGTTCACGTAATTAATTCCTAGCTATTTAAAAACAGAACAGCAGAAAGTTCTATTTTTTATGTTTTCAATAAACCGTATTTATGATGTACTCACCTTGAGAGAATCTGCCCTCACTTGTAAAACCCTGGAATTTTCTTCAGTTCTGCCAAAAGTTCATTTAGCTGTAATCAATAAGAGATTCGAAAACTATGGAAATTTTGTATGCCTCTGTCTCTCGTTCGCTTACTTGAAGATCGTGTGTGAGTGGACTGACGACAAGGTTTGGCCTGGCATTTCTAGATGGATTTCTCCTTTTCTCAACCATCTCATACCGAAATAATGTCTTGGACATTGTGAGCTTCTGTGTGGTGTTGATAAAAATGGGTTTGTACGAGTTCTGCTAATCAACGGACTTCGTTAAGTATGAGTAACTGTCACTGGTGAATCAAACCCGATTCCCTGTCAGCAGGTCCAAAATCACTATCGACAACAGTGAGTATGGGGCAAACCATGGTGCATAAAGGGTTACATTTGAAATTAAATTTTTGTTCACGTAATTAATTCCTAGCTATTTAAAAACAGAACAGCAGAAAGTTCTATTTTTTATGTTTTCAATAAAGCGTATTTATGATGTACTCACCTTGAGAGAATCAGCCCTCACTTGTAAAACCCTGGAATTTTCTTCACTTCTGCCAAAAGTTCATTTAGCTGTAATCAATAAGAAATTCGAAAACTATGGGAATTTTGTATGCCTCTGTCTCTCTTTCGCTTACTTGAAGATCGTGTTTGAGGCAGACTGACGACAAGGTTTGGCCTGGCATTTCTAGATGGATTTCTCCTTTTCTCAACCATCTCATACCGAAATAATGTCTTGGACTTTGTGAGCTTCTGTGTGGTGTTGATAAAAATGGGTTTGTACGAGTTCTGCTAATCAACGGACTTCGTTAAGTATGAGTAACTGTCACTGGTGAATAGCCTCTTCAAACCCGATTCCCTGTCAGCAGGTCCAAAATCACTATCGACAACAGTGAGTATGGGGCAAACCATGGTACATAAAGGGTTACATTTGAAATTAAATTTTTGTTCACGTAATTAATTACTAGCTTTTTAAAAACAGAACAGCAGAAAGTTCTATTTTTTATGTTTTCAATAAACCGTATTTATGATGTACTCACCTTGAGAGAATCTGCCCTCACTTGTAAAACCCTGGAATTTTCTTCAGTTCTGCCAAAAGTTCATTTAGCTGTAATCAATAAGAGATTCGAAAACTGTGGGAATTTTGTATGCCTCTGTCTCTCGTTCGCTTACTTGAAGATCGTGTTTTGAGGCGGACTGACGACAAGGTTTGGCCTGGCATTTCTAGATGGATTTCTCCTTTTCTCAACCATCTCATACCGAATAATGTCTTGGACTTTGTGAGCTTCTGTGTGGTGTTGATAAAAATGGTTTTGTACGATTTCTGCTAATCAACGGACTTCGTTAAGTATGAGTAACTGTCACTGGTGAATAGCCTCTTCAAACCCGATTCCCTGTCAGCAGGTCCAAAATCACTATCGACAACAGTGAGTATGGGGCAAACCATGGTGCATAAAGGGTTACATTTGAAATTAAATTTTTGTTCACGTAATTAATTCCTAGCTATTTAAAAACAGAACAGCAGAAAGTTCTATTTTTTATGTTTTCAATAAACCGTATTTATGATGTACTCACCTTGAGAGAATCTGCCCTCACTTGTAAAACCCTGGAATTTCTTCAGTTCTGCCAAAAGTTCATTTAGCTGTCATCAATAAGAGATTCGAAAACTATGGGAATTTTGTATGCCTCTGTCTCTCGTTCGCTTACTTGAAGATCGTGTATGAGGCGGACTGACGACAAGGTTTGGCCTGGCATTTCTAGATGGATTTCTCCTTTTCCCAACCATCTCATACCGAAATAATGTCTTGGACTTTGTGAGCTTCTGTGTTGTGTTGATAAAAATGGGTTTGTACGATGTACGATTTCTGCTAATCAACGGACTTCGTTAAGTATGAGTAACTGTCACTGGTGAATAGCCTCTTCAAACCCGATTACCTGTCAGCAGGTCCAAAATCATTATGGCAACAGTGAGTATGGGGCAAACCATGGTGCATAAAGGGTTACATTTCAAATTAAATTTTGTTCACGTAATTAATTCCTAGCTATTTAAAAACAGAACAGCAGAAAGTTCTATTTTTATGTTTTCAATAAACCGTATTTATGATGTACTCAGCTTGAGAGAATCTGCCCTCACTTGTAAAACCCTGGAATTTTCTTCAGTTCTGCCAAAAGTTCATTTAGCTGTAATCAATAAGAGATTCGAAAACTATGGGAATTTTGTATGCCTCTGTCTCTCGTTCGCTTACTTGAAGATCGTGTTTGAGGTGGACTGACGACAAGGTTTGGCCTGGCATTTTTAGCTGGATTTCTCCTTTTTTCTCAACCATCTCATACCGAAATAATGTCTTGGACTTTGTGAGCTTCTGTGTGGTGTTGATAAAAATGGGTTTGTACGAGTTCTGCTCATCAACGGACTTCGTTAAGTATGAGTAACTGTCACTGGTGAATCAAACCCGATTCCCTGTCAGCAGGTCCAAAATCACTATCGACAACAGTGAGTATGGGGCAAACCATGGTGCATAAAGGGTTACATTTGAAATTAAATTTTTGTTCACGTAATTAATTCCTAGCTATTTAAAAACAGAACAGCATAAAGTTCTATTTTTTATGTTTTCGATAAACCGTATTTATGATGTACTCACCTTGAGAGAATCTGCCCTCACTTGTAAAACCCTGGAATTTTCTTCAGTTCTGCCAAAAGTTCATTTAGCTGTAATCAATAAGAGATTCGAAATCTATGGGAATTTTCTATGCCTCTGTCTCTCGTTCGCTTACTATAAGATCGTGTTTGAGGCGGACTGACGACAAGGTTTGGCCTGGCATTTCTAGATGGATTTCTCCTTTTCTCAACCATCTCATACCGAAATAATGTCTTGGACTTTGTGAGCTTCTGTGTGGTGTTGATAAAAATGGGTTTGTACGATTTCTGCTAATCAACGGACTTCGTTAAGTATGAGTAACTGTCACTGGTGAATAGCCTCTTCAAACCCGATTCCCTGTCAGCAGGTCCAAAATCACTATCGACAACAGTGAGTATGGGACAAACCATGGTGCATAAAGGGTTACATTTGAAATTAAATTTTTGTTCACGTAATTAATTCCTAGCTATTTAAAAACAGAACAGCAGAAAGTTCTATTTTTTATGTTTTCAATAAACCGTATTTATGAAGTTCTCACCTTGGGAGAATCTGCCTTCACTGATAAAACCCTGGAATTTTCTTCAGTTCTGCCAAAAGTTCATTTAGCTGTAATCAATAAGAGATTCGAAAACTATGGGAATTTTGTATGCCTCTGTCTCTCGTTCGCTTACTTGAAGATCGTGTTTGAGGCGGACTGACGACAAGGTTTGGCCTGGCATTTCTAGATGGATTTCTCCTTTTCTCAACCATCTCATACCGAAATAATGTCTTGGACTTTGTGAGCTTCTGTGTGGTGTTGATAAAAATGGGTTTGTACGATTTCTGCTAATCAACGGACTTCGTTAAGTATGAGTAACTGTCACTGGTGAATAGCCTCTTCAAACCCGATTCCCTGTCAGCAGGTCCAAAATCACTATCGACAACAGTGAGTATGGGGCAAACCATGGTGCATAAAGGGTTACATTTGAAATTAAATTTTTGTTCACGTAATTAATTCCTATCTATTTAAAAACAGAACAGCAGAAAGTTCTATTTTTTATGTTTTCGATAAACCGTATTTATGATGTACTCACCTTGAGAGAATCTGCCCTCACTTGTAAAACCCTGGAATTTTCTTCAGTTCTGCCAAAAGTTCATTTAGCTGTAATCAATAAGAGATTCGAAAACTATGGGAATTTTGTATGCCTCTGTCTCTCGTTCGCTTACTTGAAGATCGTGTTTGAGGCGGACTGACGACAAGGTTTGGCCTGGCATTTCTAGATGGATTTCTCCTTTTCTCAACCATCTCATACCGAAATAATGTCTTGGACTTTGTGAGCTTCTGTGTGGTGTTGATAAAAATGGGTTTGTACGATTTCTGCTAATCAACGGACTTCGTTAAGTATGAGTAACTGTCACTGGTGAATAGCCTCTTCAAACCCGATTCCCTGTCAGCAGGTCCAAATCTCTATCGACAACAGTGAGTATGGGGCAAACCATGGTGCATAAAGGGTTACATTTGAAATTAAATTTTTGTTCACGTAATTAATTCCTAGCTATTTAAAAACAGAACAGCAGAAAGTTCTATTTTTTATGTTTTCAATAAACCGTATTTATGATGTACTCACCTTGAGAGAATCTGCCCTCACTTGTAAAACCCTGGAATTTTCTTCAGTTCTGCCAAAAGTTCATTTAGCTGTAATCAATAAGAGATTCGAAAACTATGGGAATTTTGTATGCCTCTGTCTCTCGTTCGCTTACTTGAAGATCGTGTTTGAGGCGGACTGACGACAAGGTTTGGCCTGGCATTTCTAGATGGATTTCTCCTTTTCTCAACCATCTCATACCGAAATAATGTCTTGGACTTTGTGAGCTTCTGTGTGGTGTTGATAAAAATGGGTTTGTACGATTTCTGCTAATCAACGGACTTCGTTAAGTATGAGTAACTGTCACTGGTGAATATCTCTTCAAACCCGATTCCCTGTCAGCAGGTCCAAAATCACTATCGACAACAGTGAGTATGGGGCAAACCATGGTGCATAAAGGGTTACATTTGAAATTAAATTTTTGTTCACGTAATTAATTCCTAGCTATTTAAAAACAGAACAGCAGAAAAATTAAAAATATTAATTTTTAATTTTTCGCTCTTATTGAATAACAACAGCTTTCTAGGGGGTCAAAATATGACAAGGTGATAGGTCACATGTATTTCTAAGAGACTGGGTCAAAAATTAGGTAAAAGCGCAATTTCAACAATGACAGGCGATGTTAAATACATGCGCTACAAAATAACCCATTTGCGGCAGGCTGGAGTTAAATCTGCGCAGAAAAGTTCTAAAGCGCGTGCGCGTCCAAATTCGTCGCCCTTTACCTTTATTGGCAAATTTCAACTTTATTCATTTCTTTATACCAAAACAAAGGTGTCTGTAAATTCGCTGATCCGTAAAGCAAAAGAAGTAATGTGTGTAGAAAAAAAAATAATTAGAGAAAAGACCTTCAAAGAAAAGGGGGATTTTTTTTTTACTCCAATAATGTTATATTAACTCGTACTTTTTGTTTTTCCCTTTTGTTTTTCCTTTCTTTTTGTCCTGTGGCTTTTCTTGCTTCTGTAGGTTTTCCTTTTCTTGTGAATTTGTTTGTGTGTAATAAAAAAAAATTATAAAAAAAAAGATTCCTGTGACAACCAGCAAGTTGCAATTTTTAACAATGACATTACATTTTATGCATTCATAGGGGAACTGAAACCGGTTACAGCAATACATGTCTTGCAGTTCGTATTCATTAGTGGTGGTGGCTTCCAATATCCGGTCGCTCACTTTCCTACTAGAGAATGTCCACCTGCAATACTTCATGGAGTTTTTTGGGAAGATGTCAGGCTACTTCTTAAAGCAGGATTCCAGTAAGTACTTAACTACGTATACTATACTTGTAAAAACATATTAACATAACACAAGCTTTATACTTCTTCATTTTATTTATGCCAATGCTTCAACTGATGATATCAGGATCATCTGAGACAGAAATCAATTTATACATGACTGACCTACTATTATACTGAACATACTGAGATTATTACAATGCACATAGTGCACTAAAATATGATAATAAATGAGACTAGAATGCTATCTCACAGTCTGGACTAAATAAGCTTCCGCTTCTCCCTCATGTATTTGTTTACACATGTTTGATGATTTTCAGTCACAATACGGAACTGAGTTGAAATTTACAATTTTCAACTACCATCCGACTAAAATGCTCTACATTTTGTTTGATTGTAATGTATGTAATATCTAATGAGTTATGCTTCACAATTATTTAAAAAAATGTGTTGCATCCTGATGAGACCATATCACTTTGGCATTTTATTGGTCAATTACAATTACATGGGGTGCATACATAAATACACAAAACTGTTTTTTTCATAAGCAACCTATCAGCACTGTGATGAGATATTTCCCCTTTATAAAAATGTCCATATCTAAATTTAAATAATTTCATAGCTTGTTTCTACATGGTCTATTTGTCTTTGGTCTCCAGAAACATGTTTTAGGGAATAACTTATTGGGGAATGATACCCAGTAACTCTGTGTTCATAAATTAAAATCTATGAAATATTGGTGTGAAATCCGTCTTTGTTATTCACTTTCACTTAGTGATAGCATGATGGAGCCTTTTTAATATCATTTGGTAATAGGTGGAAGTGACGTAAGAGTCTAGCGAATAAACAGTTTGTTATACACACTGCACTGACGCTTATTGGTCTTCCCAAGCAAGGCTATTGTACACGCTAGGCTCTTACGGGTACCTCACTTCCACCTTATAACCGAAGGTTTTTAAAGGCGTCATTGCACTATCACTAAATGAAAGTGAATAAAACAATGCAGATTTTGCACCAGTTTTTCATAGATGTTTTATTGGTGAACACCGGATCACTGGGAAATCTTCATCTTTGAAACCCTTCAGAGTAACATGTATGCCATTATTCTGTTCAATGATCAATATATGTGTACATGTGTTGAGTCATGATTGCCCTCAATAAGTTTCTTAAAGGGACAAAATCGTCCAACTTTTGAATATTTTTACCCAATCACTTTTCTAATTGAATAATTATATATAATCCCATGGTATTTTTCTCTGTTTGACGTCATCGTATACGAGTGTTTTTCGCGGAGCCGTACAACTTCGAGCCGAAGGCGAGAAGTTGTGCGGCTCCGCGAAAAACACGAGTATACGATGACGTCAAACAGAGAAAAAATACCATGGGATTATATATTTATCACATGAACAGTCTTCTTATTTTTCTTTGATGTGGATGGATCAAAATTATTTTAACAAATTGCATGATTTTTATCGCGATTTTGTGTTTTATTTACGCGGATTACTTTCATTTAACGAGTAAAGCGGCCCGTCACCCAGGAGATGTGCAAATGTTTACAGGTATACTTTAATTCATAAATCCGATTAAGCTGAAATTTCGCTACAGCGAAAGGTATCTCCACCAATCAGACATCCGGATTCGGTCACGTGCGCGTGTCAATCATTGTCTCGCGCTGGAGCGATGCCAAGGCAAGTCTGCCATCATAGCTTTCACCGTACCGTGCTACCGACGGATAGGCATAGTATTTTGAGTTATTTAGAATATTTACAATTACATTTATGAAGTTAATACAATGGCACTATCGAAACAGTAGTTATCATACTTAGATATGCTGTGGCTTTTAAAATATCACAAGTTTACGACCTTATAGCGAGCCCGAAAGATTCAGATCGATGACACACAGAGTGTACGCTTGTTTTTGTTGGCACTGCCGTATACGTCACCGGTCTCCGCCGCGCCGGTGGCCATCTCAGTCGTCAATCAATGTTTTCGTTTTATGGACTTTGATGTTTGCTGTGACACGTATCGCCCGTAGGTGCATCTCAATTTTGTTACTTGATGGGAACTCTGTTCTGTTGTACAGTGAGTGTTGTCCGAGTCAACTTTCAAAATAAATCGGATTCTACAGCGCTGCACTGCAGAGTGTATATGTCTTCACTACAGCCTTCCGCTGCAGGTTTGATCTCGATCGAGAAACGACGGAATAATTTGTGTGATGAAGGAAATTTATCGTTGTTCGTCGAATGACTTTATGCTTGTGCCTTCTATGTCGCTTTCCCGAAGATTATACGGTACTCATTTATTAAGTTGAACTTTCGTTGAGGTGTATCTTTAGGGTTTATCGCCAACCGGGATCGCCAGGTACGACGTCGCTTGGCGATCGCCAGGTACGACGACGTCCACATTGAGCCTTACGACTGGAGCAGTGACGTTACTGAGCCAAATGATCGATGATATCCTCATTCGATTCTTGCTGTTAGGTATATTCGTCCCAGATTCTTGGGAATAGCTAAAGCTTTAGCGACTTGGAATTTCGTTGGACATGCCTTCTATGTTTCCATATCTGGATTTATCGCGCCGGGTCACCTTTTTGTCAAAATTCTGTGTTTCAGGAAAAAAGTTCCGGTTGATGACGTACAACAGGGGTAATATGGATTTCTTATCTGTGCTGGTGTACGTCACACAGGTGGAGATACGGGCCAGTTCATGTGATAAATACTTTAAAAGTGTTATCTAAAATAAAACTATGGTGACATATTTATTTATCATTTTATGAAGAAAACTCTTTGCAATTCAAAAGTATTAATACGAAATGACAATAGGTACATTTGCGCAGTTTCTGCATAAAAAATACAGCAACTTAATTGTCCCATTCACCCACAGGTAGTGTAGTTTGCTTAAAGGGACATTAGCTTTGATGATTTTTATGATTTCTTCAATATCTTTGGAATGCATATCATTAGTTGTTATGGTTGACAGATAAAAATTATTCTGAACAAACATTCAGCTTACAACAAAATTAATAGTAATGCTTCTGTATACACACTGTAGTTGATACATACAAAACCAAAATACTGAAAAAATCAACACAGTTTACAGCTACTATCCTTCTGCATACACTGTACCATTCGTTAGTTTTTAGTCCCCACGGACACCGTCCGGGGGGACTTATAGGTTTGGTCATGTCCGTGCGTCCGTCCGTGCGTCCGTGCGTGCGTGCGTCCGTGCGTCCGTCCGTCCGTCCGTTCACGCAGATATCTCAGAGACGCCTGGAGCGATTTCGTTCAAACTTGGTACAAGGATAGTACCCTACCTCATACAGATGCACGTCGATTTGTTTCACAATGCAATCAAATTTGGCGGTGTTCGAGGACTTTTTAGTTTTCACCTCCATAGACTCCCATGTATAAGGCAGTCAGTCCATAGACTCCCATGTATAAGGCCGTCCATAGACTCCCATGTATAAGGCGGTCCATAGACTCCCATGTATAAGGAAGTCCATAGACTCCCATGTATAAGGAAGTCCATAGACTCCCATGTATAAGGCAGTCCATAGACTCCCATGTATAAGGCAGTCCATAGACTCCCATGTATAAGGCGGTCTATAGACTCCCATGTATAAGGCAGTCCATAGACTCTCATGTATAAGGAAGTCCATAGACTCCCATGTATAAGGCAGTCCATAGACTCCCATGTATAAGGCAGTCCATAGACTCCCATGTATAAGGCGGTTCCATAGACTCCCATGTATAAGGCAGTCCATAGACTCCCATGTATAAGGAAGTCCATAGACTCCCATGTATAAGGCAGTCCATAGACTCCCATGTATAAGGCAGTCCATAGACTCCCATGTATAAGGCGGTCTATAGACTCCCATGTATAAGGCAGTCCATAGACTCCCATGTATAAGGAAGTCCATAGACTCCCATGTATAAGGCAGTTCCATAGACTCCCATGTATAAGGCAGTCCATAGACTCCCATGTATAAGGCCAAGAAAAATAAAAATTTAGTTTCTCATAGTATTCATATTGCAAAAAGGATGCAGTGACACAGTTTTTTAGTCCCCACAGATAAAGTCCAGGGGGCTCATAGATTGGGTCATGTCAGTCCGTGAGTCCATCCATGTGAGTCCATCCGTTCACGCAGATATCTCAGACACTTTGACAAATGTCACGTGACCTTGGTGACCTTTGACCTCAAATATACATATTTGTCCATAACTCAGTAATCACTAATGCTACACCCTTCATATTTGGTATGATGGGACAGCTTATGACGCCACATATTGTTCCTCATTAATTATGTGCATATCTAATTTTGAGCGAGCCAATAGAGCCAGAGGTCTGATTTTTGGTTTGTAGGGATAACTTAGCAATACAATTTTTTTGACAAAATGTCACGTGACCTCAATGACCCTTGACCTCAAATATACATATTTGTGCATAACTCAGTAACCACAAGTGCTACACTCTTCATATTTGGTATGAAGGGACACCTTATGACGCCACATATTGTACCTCATTAATTATGCGCATATCTAATTTTGAGCGAGCCGATAGAGCTAGACGTCTGATTTTTGGTATATATGGATAACTTAGCAATACAATTTTTTTGACAAAATGTCACGTGACCTTGGTGACCTTTGACCTCAAATATACATATTTGTCCATAACTCAGTAACCACAAGTGCTACACTCTTCATATTTGGTATGAAGGGACACCTTATGACGCCACATATTGTACCTCATTAATTATGCGCATATCTAATTTTGAGCGAGCCGATAGAGCTAGAGGTCTGATTTTTGGTATATATGGATAACTTAGCAATACAATTTTTTTGACAAAATGTCACGTGACCTTGGTGACCTTTGACCTCAAATATACATATTTGTCCATAACTCAGTAACCACAAGTGCTACACCCTTCATATTTGGTATGATGGGACAGCTTATGACGCCACATATTGTTCCTCATTAATTATGCGCATATCTAATTTGAGCGAGCCAATAGAGCTAGAGGTGTGATTTTTGGTATGTAGGGATAACTTAGCAATACAATTTTTTTTGACAAAATGTCATGTGACCTCGGTGACCTTTGACCTCAAATATACATATTTGTCCATAACTCAGGAACCATTAATGCTACACCCTTCATATTTGGTATGATGGGACACCTTATGACGCCACATATTGTACCTCATTAATTATGTGCATATCTTATTTTGAGCAAGCCAATAGAGGTAAATGTACGATTTTTAGTATATAGGGATAGACTATAGGATAGAAATTTTTTGACAAAATGTCATGTGACCTCTATAACCTTATACCTACAATACACGATAATGTCAATAAATAAGTAACCACAAGTGCTATGTCCTTTATATTGAGTAGGTTGGAAGAACTTATGACAACACATGCTTAACCTCGTTAATTATGCCCATATATAATTGTGGCCAAGCCAATAGAGCTGGAGGTCTGAATTTTGGCATATATGGATTAATTAGCAATACAATGTTGTTGTTTTTTTTCAAAATGTCACGTGACCTTGATGACCTTTGACCTTCAATATGCATATATATGCATATCTCAGTAACCACAAGTTCTTTACGATTTGATTTTGATAGGATAATAGACCTTAAGATGTCACATCTTGTACCTCATTTATTATGCACATATGTATTTCTTGGCTGGCCAATACAACTAGAGGTCTGATCTTTTTTCCTGATTTAGAACCATAACTTATACATGCCTCTTGTTTCAAATTGGGAACAATGACATAGACCTATGTGTCCATAGATCTGAACATATACACTCCAGTCATACTTCTTAATGACCTCATTTCCCTGCCCCATCAAGACTAATACTCCTATTACAAGTGGGGACTATGTCATTGACAATGACTTGTCTACTAAAATTCTACATGTTTCTGCAGTTTCATGTGTGATGACTAAAAATAACAGTCCAAATAACAGGCCTGGTGGTTGAATTTCAATAACAATCAATTTCCATTCCTCATCTTCCTCATCACCACTGATTCTTCATAATTGCAGCACAATATCAAGAAGATAAGAAACAACCTGGAGAAGAGTACAGACAAGGGACCAAATACTTTACAAATTGATGGTAGACAGATTTTGTGGAAACACTGGTTCAGTGCATACACTATGGATCAATCTTCAAATTCACTAGTGGGTTGGCGGAAGAACACTTTCACCTATCTGCACAGTTAAAGATGAGAAATCATTTGGCAGAGGACGTGCTTGACCGCAACATGCTCTTCACAATGCAGGTACGCTTTTATAATTTTTTTACGCAAAAAGGTTTTGATTCATGCACACTTTACAAAAGTGGGAACATGAGTGTTGAGTGACTAGCGGTGCTGAGAAACATCAAAACTACCACATACATTTTCTGTCATGAAGAGTTTGCCATAACATTTCTGAACACAATTGTATCAAATTGATATATGTTTGCTTTCCTATGAACTGTCGTCCAGTTAGTTGTGTTTCTTTCAAATGCCAATTTTGAGATTTTACACCACACACAGCCAACATCACCCTTGTGGCAGGCCATGGTACTGTGTCTGGAAATTCTAATTACCATCATTCACAGCCTGTGACTGTATTGAAACCACATGTCGCCTAGACGCCTTTAAACCTACAATTGTTGATGAATTGACAAGGTGATTCGCTCATCACCTTCGTCAACCTGCTGCCTTGACCCGATTCCAACAAAGATCTTCAAACACCCTGATATTACACAAATATTGTTACCTCACATCACAATATTCAATAATTCTCTACGGTATGGTGTTGTACCTGCTCATTTCAAGGAAGCCGTCGTTAAACCTCTCATTAAAAGCCGTCTCTTGATCATTATGTTCTTAAAAATTTCCGTCCTGTATCTAACTTGCCATTTTTGTCGAAGATCCTAGAACGCATTGTTGCCAAGAGGCTTACTTCCCACATTGTTAACCATTCACTGGATGAGCCATTGCAATCTGCATACAAGCCAGGACATAGCACAGAGACTGCTCTCCTAAAAGTACAAATGATATTTTGCTTGCTCTTGATGAGAAAAGGATAGTTTCCTTGTATTGCTTGATCTTTCTGCAGCATTTGACACTGTGAATCATACTATTCTACTTAATCGTTTAAGAGACCGGTTTGGTCTTTCGGATACTGTCCTCATGTGGTTTCAGTCATATCTTTCCAATCGCACCCAGTGTGTACTTGTGAATTCCACCCAGTCACCATTTTATCCGCTTGACACTGGGGTACCACAGTATCCGTTCTTGGACCTATACTTTTTAATATGTACACTTCTCCATTCGGCGAATTAGTTTCTCGCTATGGATGTCTGTATAGTTTTTTACGCAGATGACTCTTCATTGTATCTGTCTTTCACCAAAGATAATGCTGCTGGGATGCTATTCAAATCTTGAACTTTGTATTTCTGATGTCAGGTCTTGGATGTCTGCAAATTTCTTGTGTTTAAATGATGATAAAACTGAATTCGTTATTTTTGCTGCTACTTCGGGTGATCTGTCTGCCAGAGGGATTACAGAAATTCGTGTTGGCGATGCTCTGATTCCCGTCCATTGTCAGGCTAAGAGCCTGGGAGTCCTCCTTGACTCTTGTCTGACAATGAAACCGCATATCGGACAGGTCTGACGTTCAGCCAATTTTGATTTGCGTCGTATTGCACTTGTCCGTAAATATTTTTCTCAACCCGCTACAGAGCAATTGGTTCATGCATTTATTACATCTCGAATAGATTCGTGTAATTCATTTTTACTGGGGCTCCCTAAGTACCATATCAGTCGTATTCAACATGTTCAAAATATTGCTGCTAGAATTGTAACTCGTTCAAAAACCACCTCTCACATCACTCCAATTTTGTATCAGTTGCATTGGTTACCTGTTTCAGAACGATTTGTTTTTAATGATTTTAGTTCTTATTTTTAAATCCATTCATAGGCTTGGACAAATTTATCTTTCAAATATGACTAAATTATATGTTCCAAATCGCAACTTGAGGTCAGCTGATCAGTTTAAACTCTGTCCTGTTCGATCACGTACTAAGAACTATGGTGATCGTGCTTTTAGTGTTGCAGCTCCTATTCTCTGGAATAATCTCCAGTTCAGTCACCAAACCTATCTGCTTTTAAATCAAATTGAAAACTTTACTTTTTAAAACTGCTTTCTAACTATTTTTAACAACTTTTGTCGTGTAAATTTGCTTTTTAACTATATTTTGTAATGTATTTTAACTTTTCAGCGTCCTTGATCACAATTTTTGTTGATACTGACGCTTTATAAATAATTATTATTAATTTTTTAAAAAACGATACATGTAGCACCTTAATGCAGGTTAGCGCCAGCCAAGACGGCACTTGGTTGCAACATGGGCTGCTCTACAGATCTGTGCTGTTGACACAGTTTTCTGACTCGGTGTGATACTTTTGCCTGTCTCAGTACCTGTGTGTACAGGGCTTTGTATGGTGCTGTGAACGGAGCTGTGACACTGACAAGACCTGAATTATTCTAGTGTAAACACCAATCACTTTTAACACTCCTTAGGACCAATAATAAAAACTATAAGATTTGTCTGACATACTGAAATCCTAGAAATCATGTGAATTTTCAGGCCCTTTGTAGACCCAGCACTGGATACTTTCTGTTCACACACCCCTGTTTCACATCTATATTGACAACACTGGAAATTCAGGCTTGATTCACACACATCTTATAAACTTTGAAATTGGCCAAACTTTCCAGATCTTGTAACAGCGCTTATTTCTGAGGGCCTGTTACAGGCAATGATAGACCCAGTAATGGGCATGCAGTGTTCTCCTAGGATTTTCTGGCAGACTGATGGATAATTTGCATAACAATAAATATATTGTTATTTTAATAAGTTTCTATGGCTTGCAACAAACTACAGAGTGGTGGCCATCACTCTGTAACTTGCTGTGAGGAGAACACTCTGGCATGTCCTGAATCTGCTTGTGGTTTTCAGTGTGATGTATGGGCTTACCTGTAAAATATCCAATGTGTCACTGTTACTCGCTTCTTCTTCTTTCCATTGCAGGCATATAAGAGACATCTGAACAAAAGAAATGGTCAAAAGGTTAGCTTTCTGGATGCTTCTATTGAACAAACTGGTACACTTTTTCAATGATGTAAAAAATCCCATCAGAGACATGTCTGACATAAGGCTCCAAGATTGCACAAACTTTTTGACTTTCCTTGACAACTGGTATGCCTCAGCAGAACCAAAACATTTCATCTCACGCAAACTTTTTTTTGACATGCAATCACTGCTCTTGGGATTTACAAAGATGTGTGAATACAAACTACAGCAATTTCCAGGGTCATCTATCATGCCTGGCATAGTTAACCAAGATGTAGTGGAGAATGTGTTCTATCATGCCTGGCATAGTTAACCAAGATGTTGTGGAGAATGTGTTCTATCATGCCTGGCATAGTTAACCAAGATGTAGTGGAGAATGTGTTCTATCATGCCTGGCATAGTTAACCAAGATGTTGTGGAGAATGTGTTCTGTCAAGCTCGGTCTTACAATGGTCAAAACACCAATCCCACGTATGATAAATACTGCAAATCAATGAATAGCATCCTTATTGGCCAAAAAGCAATCAGTAAGAAAGGAAATGCGAGCTTGACATTTTTGAAATGAATGTCAAAAAGTCCTTTAGAATAGTCAGGCTGATTAAGGATGTTGAAGCGGTAAAGCTGAAAGTATTGACATTACTTTAATTGCTGACTTTTGCATTCTCCTTTGTAACTTTAATCAAAATTTTGTCATAAAATATGAAGTCAACAAAGAACTTTCTGTAAACAAGGTTTGGATGAGACACAAAAGTTGCTTGTTATTTTTTTCCACGAAAATATGAGAAACATATTTCTGACCTCTGATTTTCTGTCTTCAGCAAGGCTGTTGCACATTCGTTCATGTCTCTCTTTGCAAATTCTGTGAACATTTGTACCACGTAATCCATGAAGGACTCTTATACCTGTGTGTCAATAAATTTAAATTTGGAAATCGGTGCCTTAAGTTCAGTCAATGGAACCTATCTCACTTCTTCTGAACAATTTTTTTTGGAACAGCTTGCAAATCTGTCCTCAATCAGTTGTACATGTGGTATGAAAAATGGGAACTTGAAGACGTCATCTTACTGAAAACAGCATTGGGTCTTAATCTGTATACATGCAGAGTTTATCAATAAATCTTTGAAAATTTGCTGAAAAGGCACCCTAAAAATGTACACTGCATTGGATGCCGCCAGGCCTCATGGCTACTGACCTAGAGTCGACAAACACACACAACACAAACGTCACTGCACAAACAAGGACCTTTAAGATGACGTTTCATAGGACCTTTAATTTTATTATTTTTGTAATTTTGTAATTTTATTACTTCAAGTCAATGCATCCATAAATGGATTTTCATGCATTTAATAAAATACATGGACATATACAGAATAAAATAAATACATTTTCCTCCCAGATGTTGGCGAATGTTGATAAAAGCGAAGATTGATACAGACTCTATATCTTGTTGGCGTCTGCCACAACGTGGAACATCATCGTCAGAATGGCCTCGTTGATGACTGGTCCGTTTTCGGAACATTTTGACAGGAGGTGTGTGTAGGAGGCCATCACTTGAGGTGTGCTAAACCTGGAGTAAAGGTCAGTGCACACACAGACATACTTATTATTGTGAAATCCTGGAGGCATATACGAGGAGACTATTATGCTATCCTCTGTCAACAGCTTGGAACGGTTAGATTAGAGTGGCTATTTTAAAACACATACCGCAGCATTATTCTGTAATTTGTGAGTTGAAAAAACTGATTTTGTCATCTGTCCTAGTACGTTAGCCATCATAGGTGACATTGCACATTGCGATTTCGCCGTAACCAAGCCCTCATATGGCAAACTTTACATTTCTTTAAGTTTTTGATCGAAGACTTGAGGCTTTGCGGCAAAGAAATTTACCACACCGACACGTTCAACATAAACAGTTCCTGACATCATAACCTACTTTCCAATGTGTGCTTTAATCTGTAGCTTTCCTGGATGGCTGTCTTCATTGTAAAGTTGTTGGTGGCAAACAGAATTTCGGAGTTACCCATGACCAGCTCTCGGAGGTACTCCACGGGTCTCTGTGTCATGGTTGAACTTTCTGATGAGCAGCACGTACACATACTAGGATTAGGCATTATACACATTCTGTATCTTGTTAAACTTCTCTGTAAGATTCTGATTTTTACAAAGTGCAGTTTTAATAACTGGGTATTACGCTGTGCTTACTGAGCAATTAAATCTACTATTGTGATAAGTTCATCACGAGTCTATTGAAAATAAACATTATGAGCAGCTTCTAAAAGCAAAAATCTCACAAACAAAGAACTAATTATAAAGAGTGTGGTGAAAGGTCATTCAGTTACACAACTGGCTTATGGGATCTAAGACGAGGGAAATCTCTTTATATTGAACATTTGCTAATTTCAGTAATGTTTAATCTTGAAATGTTCATTTTTACTGACTCTCTCTCGGCGATGAAGTATTCAAATCAGCAAAATCTCTTTCTGAAAATCCCTTGAAAAAAGAACAACAGGCACACACTTATGACCCCTGAATGACTCTAAATCCTGGTATTTTTGGCTGGTATTCATATTCAATTAAGATACCGGGATGTGAGGTCATCTATTGGTCATTAAATGGACAATTCATGGAGATTGCCTTTGCTACCTGCGTCTTCGAAGGGCTATGTTTGTCACTTAAATCACTGCTGTTACCTACTTTCCCAAGTCAGGAAATGGTGTTTTCAATAATTGTAATCCTTTTGAAAGAGAAAAAATTCTATTTCTTCACAGCGCCCATACATCTTTTCTGTGATAATTAAAATCACACTTAAAACAAATTTCACAAATTGTTAAAAACAGTTATTTGCATATTTATGAAGAACAGTACTGGAAAGTACTTGTTTACATGCTGAAATACAATTACTGCCTTTCAGGATGTATGATGTTATGTGCACGCGGAGTTTGCCTCTTCCCATAGCATGACATTGAGAATTGCTGTGAAAGCTACTTGTACTATTATCATTTTCATGTAAATTTGCACAAAGCTTAGTCACAAGAAATTTATGTCAGTGATAAAATTATATAGTCACCGCACTAAATTTTGAGACAAATGGCATCAAATGATTTAGCCCACAGACAAAGAGTTGGTGAAAAAGTGCCGACTCAACATTTCTTTATTGTTCTTAAAATCCACGATCTTGTCTCTCAGAAACTAGCACTTTGATCACCATTAATTATGCACATTTTGACAATACTTTCACAAGAATAAAAAAAACTAGAATCTGTGAAATTGCATGACCAATCTGTCATTTCTCTCTTCAGCTGGCAAACTTCATTTCTTTGCAAAACCCAGGGATCGGTTATGTGATCTGCAATCATAATTATTTCTTTCAGCATCATTGCCATTTCTCTCTTAAGACATTTTTTGGGCAAATCCAGATTATGGGCTTCTGCAAGAAGTAGCAAGTCATCTTTCTTGTATTGCGTGGATGACAATATGTCAGGGTGTAGAGACAGCATTGCACTGAGGTGGTGGGGGTGAGTTCATTAGTCATCTTGACCTGTCCTGTTTGATTTGAGCTAAGGTAATTTGTGCAGCTGCCTTCCTTTTCTTCTCTTTCTTTGATGCAATTTTCTTTCATTACAGGTGTGAATCTCTCCTGTAGTCTTTTAAAATCTTCCCAACACACACATTTACGTATCGTGATACAACTCTTGCAAAAAGTGTTTTTATTGTCTCAGGATTTACAGTGTTTCTTGATTGCTTGAATACAGCTCCTGGAATGTTGCGTATAGTTCACTAGTGTCAAAGAGTATCCTTTGGTATTTTCAATTAGCAATTCGGACTGTTGATCCAACTTATTGGTGGTCAGCAGCACCAGTCTTACCCTACAAGTTTAAGGACAAAAAGGTACACTTTATCCTTGACATGTATTTTCTGCTGCCTTCCAGCTCTTTTTTGACAGTCCAGCCTGCAACGTACCGAATTTTTCCCTTGCCATCACTTCTCATCTCATCAACATCAAAGATTTCACACATATATCAATCAATCGATCAATCAATCAATCAATCAATCAACCAACCAATCAACCAACCAATCAATCAATCAATCAATCAATCAATCAATCAATCAATCAATCAATACTTTATCCATCCCCAACACACGGCAATTAATATGATGACTGAGAAAACTTACACGCACGAACGAGGAATCTACCAAAGAGAAATAAATAAAAACAGACAACAGACATACACTGGATAAAAAGCTTGACATCATCTCTTTTCATTTAAAAGCCGCACTGCTGTTGGAATAAAAGAATGTTAGCACCGATTCGACCTGCAAGCCGGGGACTGAAAACGTCGACCGGAAGGAAGTAAAACAAACTCTGAAGATAAAACATGGGTTTTACATGATATTACAGAGTGACCTGCTGGTTATAAAAACAAAGCAAATTTCTCTCATGAGTACCGATTATGTTGGAGCATATTGTAACGATCTTATCTTATGAGTTTTTAGTTTTAACGGACAAATTATGCAACCAACAAATAAAGGAAAAAAGTAAAAACACTTTCAATGAATGTTTTACGAAATAGGGATAAAATATTTCTATCAACTCTTAATGAACCTAGTTTTCTCAGAAAGTGTAAGCGCTGCTGACCCTTTTTCACTAAAGCATCAGTGTTGGAATCCCATTTTAATTTATCATCAAAAATAGAACCCAGATAAACATAAATTGATACAATTTCAACTTCTTGATTACCATGAGAGAAAATGCCGAGAGAGTTTGACCGGTTGACCTCGCTGTTAATTTTATGCAGGAAATTACAATAACAATGCTTGTCGAATGACGCAGTGGCCTTGAGGGTGGGATCACCAGTGGTATATGGGGAGGAGTACCTTCCCGATGGTGATAAGTGTGCAGATTACCGTCGCCTAGGTGACTGGCGTATACGCGTGCCAAAAGACACCTATGGTTGATTTCCTGTTGACCAGTCGGATGGCAGAGTTGCAAATACCTGGACTGAACCATTTGGTTTTTTGTGGGTGTCGGTGGTACTTTGACAATATAAGTAAAATGCACATATATTGAGTTTATTGTCTTGTTTATGAGCGGCCAGTATTTCCAACAGCATAAATTATGTGCATTTGCCCTTGAAGGAATAAATAATTTTCGAATAAAACATTGCGAATGTAACTACATTCCTTAAGCTCGACGTACACTTAAGTGCCCCAAAGAACCATGAAATCGCCCGACTTTCGATTGAAGAGATGAGTTTTGCCAAACCGCGTATACAGAAAAAGTGGCAGATGACTTTATTTTTAGAATCATAGACAGTATAGTATGGAAATCCGGTCACGACATGCGACATGCGACCTGCGACTTAAAAACTGCGACCTGCGTCCTGCGAGTTTGAAACATGCGACCTGCGACTTCGGCATTTAGACCTATAGGTGTAACCTGCGACTTCATAACTGCGACATGCGTATATAAGAAAATGAGAGCAACTTTACACAATGTCATCGTTTTCTACCTTTGATAGTGATGCAGTATATTGAATCGATCAATGTGGTTTAATGTGGTTTTTATAATGATACGGAGAAAATATAGCGACACACCGGTGAATCGATAGTGCTTTTGGACCCTGGTCATGTGATCTGGGTCCCCGGGAAAAGAACCGGTTATGTGTTAGAGTGATTCGTCTTACCGGTGTTTCGGAACCAGAGTGCGGTTCCTTCATCAGTCGCTCGAATTGTTTTGTTTTCCCACATATTAATTTGATAGTAGCGATTGTACATCAAATAGAGATGCTAGTATGGTTATAACGAATCTGGCCTCTCCTCTTCCGGAAAGAAGATGACTTTATCACACAACCATGCGGAGGGGATACAAAACAAGAGAGCGACTGATGAAGGAACCCCATTTTTGGTTCCGAACACCGTTACCATTAAGACGAATCACTCAATCAACAAACCGGTTTACCGAGGATCAAGATCACATGACCATGGAAACTAGGGATGTAGGCCCTATTCCGCACAAAATAAATGCAATGATCCTTTTATTCACCATATCGTAATATTAAACAAACTTGGTAGAGCCGATGTGTGGAGTTGCCCTCATTTTCCTTTATATTGAGTCGCAGGTACGTCATAGTCACAGTCACATCTCGCAGGCAGGCCCACAGTCGATCTGCGACTTACAAACTGCGAGATAAATAATGTCTAGGGCTGGGTTGGGTGCATGGCCCATGCATGGTCACCGAATCGAAGTATACAACAATCAAAGAATGCTTCTTTAGGCCTAAACTAGGTCATTTCGATCTGTGAAATAGCCACACTTTAGGAAAGCAACATATATAACATGCTTGTTGAAGTAGGCCTATCAAAACAAATTTTATTCATGAAAATCGGTGATCAGTTGAGCATTGTCCCTTTGAAACCGGACTTTGAAAGCAACCGAACAACACGTAGGCCAACACAAATGTGTCATCGAAGTTCATCTCTTCCTAAATGACACCACTATCACTGATATTACTTGTGACTGCTTTTCATACTCTCAATAAACACCAAATACCTAAAATCATGGATCAGGTCGTGATCTCGCAGGTCGCAGTTTCAAACTCGCAGGTGGCAGCTAGGCCAGCGCACCCGGAAGTCGCAGGTTGCAGATTGACAAACACGCAGACGCAGTAGCAGTTTGAAGTCGCAGGTCGCATGTCGCATGTCGTTGACCGGATTTCCATATATAGAGAGATGTAACCAGATATGAACTGAATATGCTCACGTGTTTTACAACTGGTTCATTAATAGTTGTACGCTTTACAGAACAATGAGATATATGTTATCACTGTATGTAGCAGGTTTTTTCAACTTCGCACAGTACTCTCAGAGTTTAATCACTAATTACAAAACTTTATTTAATATGCAAATGAGCTGTTAATTAACTTGACACTGCTCAATGCTTTATGGAACAATTAGATATCCACCAGATCAACATTTGTAGCACGTTTTATGTAATTTAATGCTGTAATTTTAGAGTAATGTCACTAATTACAAAGTTCATTAAATATACAAATAAACCCTAAATTTACTTGACACTGTTCAATGATTCATAGCACAATTAAATATTTATCGAATCAACATCTGTAGCAAGTTTCATCAAATTTAACGCTGTAATTTTGAAGTTATATACCTAATTAAAAAGTTTATTAAATATGCAAATGAACCCTTAATTAACTTTACAGGGCTAAATGCTTTACAACACAGTTAGATATCTGTCGTATCAGTATGTGCAGCAGTTTTCATCACATTTTATGCAGTTATTTCGGAGTTATATGACTAATTATAAGTCTTCATGAAATATGCAAATGAGCTAATTATTAACTTGACACTACTCAATGCTTTTCAGTACAATCGGATATTTATCAGATCAACATCTGTAGCAAGTTTCATAAAATTTAACGCTGTAATTTTGGAGTTATATCACTAATTACAAAGTTCATTAAATATGCAAATGAACCCTTAATTAACTTAACGCAACTAAATGCTCTACACCACAATTAGATATCTGTCTGATCAGTATCTGCAGCAGATTTCATCACATTTGGTGCAGTTATTTTGGAGTTATATCACTAATTACAAAACTTCATAAAATATGCAAATGACCTATTTGTTAACTTGACACTGCCAAATGCTTCTCAGTACAATTAGATATTTATCAAAACAATATCTGTACTCAATTTCACTGACCTGGGTGCCGTAATTTCAGAGTTATATACCTAATTACAAAGTTCATTAAATATGCAAATGAACCCTTAATTAATTTCACACTACTAAGTGCTTTACAATACAGTAGATAAAAGTCGGATCAGTATCTGTAGCAGATTTCATCACATTTGGTAAAGTTATATCTGACTATATGACTAATTACAAACCTTCATAAAATATGCTAATGAGCTATTTATTAACTTGACACTGCTTAATGCTTCTAAGTATAATAAGATATATATCAGATCAATATTTGCTGCAAGTATCATCAAGTTTGGTGCAGGAATTTCAGAGTTATCTCACTAATAACAAAAGTTCATTAAATATGCAAATGAGAAGATAATTGACATGGCACTCACAGTATCATCATAATGTTCGTTAGATTGTCATGTGTAAAAGTTTCATGAAATTTTGTGCAGTATTTCTTGATATATGTCTACACTGTCATTACCGTCTCCATAGGGAAACCATTGTACGGAAAAAACGATATTGCATAACTTCATTAATATGCAAGCCACACTAACCAAAATCTAATCAGTTCTTGCAAGTACCACATGGTACCTGTGTACCAAATCTGAAATGAATCCGTTCAAGCGTTTTTGAGTGATCGTGTAAACAGACAGACAGACAACACACACACACACACACACACACTAACACACACACACACACACACACGGACAGACAGACAGACATCGCTTACAATAGCCCACGTGTTAAACACGTGAGCTAAAAATGTGAAACAGGCTCCCCACCTAACTATCCTAAATGTTTTTTGTGTCGAGTTTGTGTTTGATTCGTTTCGAAAATGTGTTCCTACATTCTTATCCGATTGTTTGTGTTAATGAAATGTTTGTTTCGCTTTGGATATTTGTAGAGAAGTTTGGATTAGTGTGTACGGTAATGTTTTGTTTGTGTGGGGAAAGCTTATGGCGAGACGCAGCCGGACCTATGTTTTACAAAAGTTGATAGAGTTGCCCTTTGACGCTTGCGTTTCGAAACCCGAGTGTGGTTTCTCATCAGTCGCAGTGTAGATTCTTTCCTTAGTTTGTGTTTGTGAAAATTTATTTTAATGCATTTTAGTGGTCTTGCTTTCCGATTAGCGAGGCAAGTATATTAATTTTGGTCACGTTGTGAGTCCGTTTGGTGGTTCGGTTTGTTGTTCTATATTTCTTTACTTCGGTAAATTTTGTTTTGACTGGTGTGTCTTTTAGATTTTTGCGGAGGTTTGTGAATTTTTAGGCAATAAGTACCACTGCGGGGTACGGATTTTATGTTTATTGGATCAAGATACTTACAAGTATCCTGGTTGATGTGCTTGTTCTCGTACATTTTAATTAATAGTTCATTTACTTTGTTTACTGTTTGTTCTGGCTTGTTGTGTATAATACTGAGTGTTACGTAATTGCCTTTCGCATTCGAGTACGTAATCGTTTGTGTTGACAATAACGAAAAACCGACCCTTGTCGAAGGGTTATTTTCCCAAAATTTGTCCAATGTTTGCAAGCTGGTTTATCGCGATTCTTTTGGCACGCGACATGTTTTGTTTCCTTGTTTGAAAGGGTATCTCTAGAAGTGCGAGTTTAGAAGCTTCAGATAGCTTTCAAGTTTTTGTTTTTTTGTTGTTCGTGGAGTCCAATTTGACTTTTCTTTGAATTGGTGTTGTTGCGATTGTTTGTGTCTCACGATGTAGCGTAGTCACATTATACGACTTTATTTGTTGAAATCCTGAGGTGGTTTTATTCTGTTTGGTTTTGTTGGTGTCCGAATGAATTTTAAGGCTTTTGCCTAGTACTATTTTTCGGAGTTTCATAGTTTGAGCGATGATAGGTTGTTGTTGAATTTCATGTTGTTGTCGGCTTTTCTTTGGAAATAGCTGATTTATTTCCACGGCCATGTTTTCTGTTACGTTACTGTGATTGTTTATTTTGTATTTAATGTTGTGTTTCAGTTGTTTGTTATGTGTACGATTTTTGTTATTTCTTTTAAGTGTTTGTGTGTTCTATGTCATCTTATCGTATTTTTTGGTAGTTCCCTTTTTGGAGTATTTGGTGGCCCTGAAAAGGGCCGCTTGGTATGGGTTTTTGTTAGCGCTTGGCGCGTTTGTTTTGGCGATAAGCCTAGCTTTTTATGCTTCTTTTCGCCGATTCGATGTGCTTGGTGAGTAGGTGTTTGCCGCCTTCTTGTCACTGTGTGTGCTTACATGGACAGTCTGCATAGCCCTTGAATGTGGTCTCGATTTTGATCAAACTTACAATTTAGGAGTATATATCAAAACTGATAAATGATTTATGTGATTACTGTAGCTATAGATAGGCTACATTCAGGACGGGCAGCGACGGGCAGTAATTAGTAGGCAAAACAGGTGGTTTTCACCGTGGGCAGAACTCGGTGCAATGATACTGAACATTAATAGTAAGCCTGTCACCTTGAAGGTAATGCTGTAGGTGAAACAAGGACACACGATGGTACAAACAACACCACAAGTGAAACGTACACACAGAAATACACGCGTTCCTACGTTGTGCCCACCCGGGCCACGCGATTAAAATATGACTGATACTGCTGGATAGTGTTAATTGGGTCGGTAAACAGTCAATTAATAGTTTAATTGACTACCTGGGTGATTGGCAGGTCGTGTCCAACGACGCATATGCAAAGCAGGCCAAAAGACAAAAGCCCCCAAAGTTATTGACAGCTGGCCAGGGTCACCATGAATACGTAATGAAGCTTCACTACGCAGAAACTGCGTAGTCAAGCCCTTCTTAACCGGTCAACTCTCTCGGCATTTTCCGGCATGCTTTATGATGGTCTTCTGTTCGGCCTTCTGTGTCCACATCTCCTGAATCAATGACCATTTCTTTCGTTTTCGTGATGTTCAAGTTCAAATATGATTGGTCAAACCAGTCAACAAACTCATTGAGAGTGGGGCCATGATGATACTCAGACTCCATTAAAAGTGAAAGTAACGCACTATCGTCCGCAAACTTAACAAGATGATTACCCTCATGCTTACTCCTACAGTCATTGGTGTAAAGGATTTAAAGTAGAGGAGAAAGGACACAGCCCTGACGAGACCCAGTTGAAGTATGTATCAAATTAGACATGCGACCGTTGACAAACACTGTTTGTAGTCTACTGGTAAGAAAATCGATAATCCAGAGAACTAAGTTGGTGACCCATGTCAAAATTCAACAGAAGTTTTTCTGTGAGAATGTGCGGTTGAATAGTATTAAAAGTACTTGAAAAATCTGCAAAAAGTATTCTAGCATATGCACCTGGTTTTTCTAAATGTTTATACAGCGTCTTTAAAATGAACAGCAGAGCATCTTCTACCCCTTTTCCAGAACGATACGCAAACTGAAGAGGGTCGAGTTTGTGTTCTATCTTAGAAACAATAATGAATTTTATAATTTTTTCTAGTGTTTTCATAATGAGAGAAGTAAGTGCAACGGGACGAAAATCATTTAACTGCTTAGGGTTGTTTTTTAGAAACTGGAACTATGTTAGAGTGTTTCCAAATGATTGGAATAGTAACAGTGTCAAGAGAGATCTGGAAAAGGTGTTGAAAGACCCCACTAAGCTGATCAGCACAGAACTTCAGGGTGCATCCACAAATGCCATCTGGACCCGGGCTTTTATTAAAATTTAGCAATTTTCAGGATTTAGCAACCATTTCTTGAGTAATAACAAGGGAATAGTTAGGTGACAAAGACTTTTTTATGTTTGTAATTCGAGAAGAGAAGTCAAACTTTTCAAAACGAGCGAAGAATTTATTAAAGGCGTATTGTATAGCATCGTCATCGATACCTTCAACACCGACCTTTGACCTATTATTGTCGCAGGCCCTGTTGACTGCTGCCATGTTTTTAATACCCTGCCATGCTGCTCGAAAATTACCTAAACTGAATTTGGATTCAATTTTGTCCCTATAGTTTAGCTTAGCATTTCTGATCGCGTTTCTAACTTCTCTGTTTGCATTCTTTTTCTCAACTGGAGTACCCTGAAAAAAATACTCTTTTCTTTTTGTTAAGAATCGACTTTAGGTCTTTTGTCACCCAGGGTTTGTTATTAGGAAATATTGAAAACTGTTTTGTTGGAATACAAGACTCCACACAGAATGAAATATAAGATGAAACGACATCAACAAGTTCATTAAAGTCCGTACAGATGTGGTAAAACATCCTCCAATCCGTGCAGTCAAAACAATCCTGTAAACAAGCAATACTGTCTGACGACCAGATCTTCACACTTTTCACCACCTTTTGAAGCCGTTGTATGACTGGGTTGTAGACCGGGGCAAGCAGTACGACATTATGATCAGCCGAACCCAGCGGTGGTAGTGCGTAGGATTTGTAAGCACCTAGCATGAATGTCAAAATGATGCATGCATTCCAAGCAGATGGATTTTACCATGACAGTGATTGTAGAGATGGTTCAGATCAAATTAAATGCTGTAAGTGATAGCAAAAGACATACTGATGTTGTGGAAAGAGATGAATGCAAACTTTGTGAACAGTTAGTAGTGCTATATTCTCATTGCAATATTACCTACATACAGTATTTTTCCGTCAAATAATTGTTACTCTCAGACAATATTTTTGAATCACCCATTTTGATGATTTTCAAGTACAATAGCACTGTTACTGGTTGAATGGCAATCTGACAGTATAATTATAAAAGCATAAAAACTTAAAAACTGACATTATTGTTCATCAAATAGTACTGTCTAACATACATTTAATTGCATAATACCGTAAAAAATGATAAGGTAGTACACACTTCCAAAGTGAAAGACTTAAAACCTTTACTCAAACTATTCTCTGTGAAACTTTCAACCATTCTTTTACCAAGTCAATTATTACATTCTGAGATCATCCATGCAAAGTTTGGTAATAAGGAAACAAAAAACCCAACATTACCAATACTTGAAATTCAAAATGGCTGTAATTCCTGTTAAAGTAGAACGCGTCTCTGGGACAATCTTCAGACTCTCTCAGTTTTACAATTCATTTGTAATTTATCACTTTATGGGGTTCATTTTAAAGCTCTTGGGGTAAGAAAAGGTTTCACCCTCTTAGTTTTTTGAAAATCGAAAAATTCGTTTTCCCATTAGACTTAACACAGGGATGGTGGCCATTTTGAATTTCCAATATTGGGAAATCGTAATATATTTGTCCCTCCAGTACCAAATTTTGCATGGTGGCCCCTGATTTTTATTCTTGATTTGGTAACAGAATGGTCAAACGTTTCATGTAGGGAAGTTTGAGTTAATTTTTAAGTCTTTCACTTTTGAAGAGCTTACCGCCTAACTCGACGGGAAAAATAAATTTCCAATTTTCAAGAAACTGAGACTGTGAAAATTAGTCTTACTCCAAAAACTCTGAATATTTTCCTTGCTCTTGAATTCAAGTGTTTATATATTGATTGATCTGTTTTTGTGATCACTTTTTCTACAAATTTCAGTGTTTGTCCCAGACATGTATGCAGTATGACAAGAAAGTGGCAAGATATCATACAGTGTGGCAAGATGTGTTTATTCAACTTGACATGTGCCATTTATCACAGAAAACTTCCATGCCTGAACAGACATAACAATCTACCATCACCTTGTAGCTAATTGGATATTCAAACAGCAGCACTGTTAGCATTGTATTCTCAAACTCGCAAGTACAGAATAGTCTGCCGTAAAAATCACCCTCCAAAGTTAGCATTGTATTCTCAAACTCACAAGTACAGAATAGTCTGCCGTAAAAAATCACCCTCCAAAGTTAGCATTGTATTCTCAAACTCACAAGTACAGAATAGTCTGCCGTAAAAATCACCCTCCAAAGTTAGCATTGTATTCTCAAACTCACAAGTACAGAATAGTCTGCCGTAAAAATCACCCTCCAAAGTTAGCATTGTATTCTCAAACTCAAAATACAGAAATAGTCTGCCGTAAAAAATCACCCTCCAAAGTTAGCATTGTATTCTCAAACTCACAAGTACAGAATAGTCTGCCGTAAAAATCACCCTCCAAAGTTAGCATTGTATTCTCAAACTCACAAGTACAGAATAGTCTGCCGTAAAAAAATCACCCTCTAAAGATTGCACTGTTTTCTCAAACTCACCAGTACAGAATAGTCTGCCGTAAAAATCACCCTCCAAAGTTAGCATTGTATTCTCAAACTCACCAGTACAGAATAGTCTGCCGTAAAAATCACCCTCCAAAGTTAGCATTGTATTCTCAAACTCACAAGTACAGAATAGTCTGCCGTAAAAAATCACCCTCCAAAGTAATGATCGACAGTAGCCTACTATACAGATCCATACCATCAAAGATTACCCGCAGTTCCTCATTTCCTGATAAGATTACTCTAAAACCAGTAACGCATTTATGGTTTTCAAAATATGTACAAGTTTCAATGGTGTACAGTCATGGAGTTCAAAGCAAGAACCTACATGATCAACAGACCTTGCAACAGCACCGAGTACAATGCAGCAATTTCTACATTTTTTATGAAAATTCTCCATTAGAAGTGTATTATGAATGTACCTCATGCATGTACATTTTGTAATCAGTAAGTATGTATCTCATAGCATGACAATTATGTAGCTTACCATTGAATTTACAGGTATTGTGTATGCAGTGTATCATAATTTGATAATAGTTTGCCAGAGTTGAGTTTCAGCAAGGTTGGTTAACTTTCTCCTAACAACAAATGTTGCTTCTTTCTTGGCATAACTCTTATTTCATAGGTTCATTAATTTGCCTTTCTACTGTTAACACAGTGTAGCTGGCATCATTACACAGATGTCATTTATTTGAAACACATGTGATCTATGCATACTTGACAAATGAAAAGAAATAAAATTATTACTTAGTGAATTGTTTAAATATGAAAGTGTAGTTTTCTGTAGTAGTGCTATAGTGTTATTAATATCTATGGATGGTCAATGCCATTCCAATAAATACTACTGGTAGTATCAGAGCTGTCATTTATTGGAAAATTACTATCTATTACTGGTTAGCTCAACTGTCAACATGTTTTTTAAGATTCACATTCTTGGTTGCACCTTCATCCATCACTTTTTGAGGAGGGCATGAAAGTAGAAACATTTTTGAATCTCAGAAGACTGCATGCATCAGAGATTGAAAAGTAAAATTATGCAAATCTTACAGCAATTACTGGTAATATTCCTGTGTCAACATTGCTTTATTGATAAATGAAGCCACAGACAGTCTGACTCTAAGATTTCTACATTTCTTTTTTCATCTACCGTTTGTGAAATTGTCATCTATCTTTAAGTTAGTTTTTACAACATTGAAAAGTTCATTTTTTCCATAGAGTTAAGACGGATTTTACACAGGTTTTTTAAGCTTTTACTGCTGAGATGCATACTGCCTAAAGTCTTGCATTCCCATAATCATGACTAGAAATGTAAAACAGTGTGTAATAAATTGGTTTTGATTGTCTTCCATGAATTTTCGAAATGTATACTTTTACATGTTTTGCCATAAAAAAAGAATTAAAAATTGTTCATCTGAATCATTTCTTCAGATCTTTTCCTTTCTTTGAATTTCAATCTTTAATGATTTCTTCTGTTTTTGAAATGTTTTGTATTTATTAATTGGCTTTCTGTGATGGCGCTATTTAATCTGATAGGTGCATAACAATGTCTTTCTTCTGTGATGGCACGATGACATGTACGCTCCAGAAACTCCACCGAACTCAGCAAACACATTTGGACGCTAAAGGACAACAATATCACGCACACTATCTCATGGAAGGTCCTAGCCAAAGCCAAGCCATATGACAGTACTAACAAGCCGTGCAACATTTGTTTAACAGAGAAATTTATTATCATCCTCCATCCACAATTTTCCACGCTCAATAAAAGAAATGAACTTGTGTCATCATGCCGTCACAGAAGAAAGACATTGTTATGCAACAACTAGTAACTCCCAAATACATCCAACGAAGTAAATCAGTCCTCTCCGTAAACATGAATATTCATAGCAACAGTAATATATTGTAATATAACAACTGTCAATCTCAACCAAAATTCCACCACCTGCGGAACCAGCGATGTTCAGCCCATGAAGATTCACTCCAGTCTAGCCTCTTGAGGAGTGAGTCTCGTGACTCACGAAACGTTGTAGAGATGAAATTGTAACATCAATTCTCCAGCAACCCTTATATATCTCGCTGTACTTTTGTATTGAGCACTTTGTATCGGATAAGTTGAACCACATACTTCGTGTGTTATATATATATATATATATATATATATAGTATATATATATATATATAAATATATATATATATATATATATATTATATAATATATATATATATATAACAGCCTGTAGAGTGACAACAGTTGCTAGATTCTCAGTGTGTATATATATATATATATATATATATATATATATATATATATATATATATATAATATTATATATTATAAATATATAATATATATATATATTATATATATATATATATATATATATCGAGGTATACAGATGTCCTTGTGAGAAATTAGTGCTCGATGCTATTGCAGAGCGTTATAAATAATAACACAAAATTACTTCAAATACAGAGTAATGATATCTGTTACTTAAGTTTCATGCATCCTGCAATCATCAGACAGAAGAAGTAGTGAAAGGATTCTTAGCTCGACAGTCTTATATATGTATGATCGGGGCGTACCATTCTATTTGTAGGTGGTGTTAAAATTTGATAAATAATATTTGTTTTGGTGGCGACATTTGTTCAACAGCGTAGATTTGTCAGCACTGATGTGTAGATAATGTGTTCTGATATACAAAGATTACATCGCTTGCTTATGTTAGAGTAGCTTGATGCTTTGTCAATAATTGACCACGAAATGTCAAAGGCCTGGTTCTTTTGTTTGAGGGACCAGACGTACTTGGAGAGCTCAGAAAACTGCCGATATTTTTCATTACGGAACGATTGCATGTGAATTCCTTAAACTTCTTGACAAATACTTCCCAAAGGGGTCTAAGCTTCATAAGATCTTCAATAGAAACACAATTACAGTGAGTTACAGTTGTATGGAGAATGTGCTTTAATGAAATTGTTGTCGTCTACTTATGCGTACGCAGTATTCTCTTGTTTTTGCCTGCAGTGAGGTAACAGCAACAGAATACTGCGTACCCATATTAGACGTCGCTCTACTCTGATTTTAATCAGATTGTAAGAAAAATGTGATTGTGAAATATTAGTGCACCTTGCTTTCTAATGCTGAATTCTCATAGAGAAAACAGAAAAGTATCAGGAACTTGTAATGCTTTTCATATGCACCACAGATTTCATAACTATTAGTACACTTTGCGAAACAGCCTTTCAATTTACAGCAAGATATTTCTAACATATATCTCTGATTTATTAAAGTACCGCTCCCAAAGGGTGCGCAGACAAATATTCAACATCCAGATATCTCTGATATATGTGTCTCATATATTAAAGAGTCTCACTTGAAGGGGGCTCTGAAAAATATGTCTTATTATTCAATTTACGCGCCTAAAGAGTGTGCCAAAAAATACAACTGAATGATGAAATTTGTGGCTCGCACAATGCATTTTAGGCAAGTATGAGCCGATGTCGAAAATTCAAAAACACACTGACCCCCCCCCCCACCCTGCCTTGCATTTCAAAAACATGGTGACCTCAACCACCAGTCCTAAACATATACTTCAGCAGAAGAATCACTGAATATATAACAGTATAATTATTATGTAAAATATCAAACGTGCACAGATTAATCAGATGAGAAAAAAGAGCACATTAAAACATAACTGCTGGTACATGTTGGAGCATTATTAATCATGTTGATGGAGATTTCAAGAACACTTCAGGCAGGCAATTATTTTGTGGATAAATAGTAAGGATTACATTTTAGTTTTAAAACGTCACTGTATTTTTGTCGACTGAATGAGTATCACATCAAAAAAACGTATCTTTGGCTTTGCCAGATTCTTTTTTGAGCGGACCTTTGCTTCCTGTCGTCTGCAACTCTGCTGTGGTGAATTGGGATGAGAACTTGTTGCTAATTGGCCCTAATACGTCACCTAATAGTCTTGTCAGTAGTAAATGTCATGATTGGTGGTCTCGGGATTTTTATTGACAGCCGTACTTCACATTCAGGGGGAGGAGTATATTCAACAAACACGTTGTCTGCGTGCAAAGCAGAGACTTCCACAATCAGAATGAGCAGTCAGTAATCAATTGAAGTTGGTTTGCGACAATTTCTTTAGACCATTTGTCAGAAATTACAAAAAAACTTAGGACATTTTGCAAAAAATGGGCCATTTGTCGAAGGCCAGTGAGTAACCCTGACACCCACTTTCATTAATTTACAGGAAATTGCCTTGGGATTAAAAGAAGAAATTCATTCCCTGAAAAATCACCTGTAGTTCACCGATTGCCGATGGTTTAGATAAAGAACGGCTTGGACAATTGATCACTCCTGTATACCTACTCAAGGTGAAAAATTGCTCAGCTTGCTTTATCACCAATACCACAATCCCTCCATCATACCAATATTTTTTGCCCAAATCATCTAAATATTTCCTTTTAATTTCATCCACCAATGTTAGACTTTTCTGGTCTTGAGGAAAAATGACCAAAGCAACTTTTCTCTTACTAATGGGCAACGTTCCACAAGTGGTAAAGTCCCACATTGGCAGCAACACATCTGCCTCAGACAAAACATGAAGGCTTTGTAATGGTGTCATATGCAGCAGTTTGTTGATGTACCAATTCTTGAATGTTGGCCATCTGATGGAAATTGCAAATCGTTTGTACCATCCTAACCTTTTCTGAATAACATCCCTATACTGTAACACATCAGCTAGCTAAGTTTCAGTAGCATATTTTGACATTTCTTGAACATCTGAATTAATAACACTCTCAACTATTTCATCAACAGGTCTATAGTGCTCCCATTCAAATGCTTGAAAATCTTAGAACCTGCATGAATGATTATCATTCAAACAATGTTGGGTTAGTTACAACAGAAAATAAAACTGGTCATCTATTTAAATTGTGCTTCAGAAGAAACAGCCCTTCTATAATGGACAGAGTAAGCCCAAACACAAGTCCATATTTTTGTCAAACTTTTATTAGCTTTGAACAGTAAAACAGTGCACCAATGTGAGAAAGGTCAAAACTAAATGTGGGCTGACTGTTATATGTCTGCCTCAGACAATGCTGTATGAAGACTTTCAGAACAATGGCTGGCTTTCATGCTGAACTGAATTATGTTTTTGATCTATAAGCTTTGACACCTTGGGTGGCTATCCATGAATCCTGGTGAATTTGCAGATATTTCTTGTACCATTGAAATACCAGATTACAGCTCCTAGCAGTGATAACTTGTAAGTTGTCCATGATTTCTGATTTATTATCAGCATTTTGGCAAACTACTATCTACCATGGATAATGTTTCAAGACAGAAAATGTACAGTGTTGTTAAATTGCACATGACTCGTGTTGGTAGACAACACTTTACACTATTGAGACTTGCATTTTGGATGTAACTCACTTGGTGCACAATGTAACAAGAACACATGAAAATAGAACTCTACAATGCATATATAATAGATTCTCTCTTTAAAGTCTATAGATTTTATCAACTCTCATGTAAATTTGTTCTTTGTGAACACTTTGTCTATCATAAGAAACTTGATTGGTTTTATCATGATTAGAAAATTCTCAGATTTTTAAACTTGACAGATTACACTGATGATTTTGGTGTAAATGTGTATCTCTAATGGAGTTCTCAACAAATAGAATGTAAACAATACTTTTATGTAGTACATTAGTGTGTGGCTGTGAAAGATTTTGGTAAAAACATGATTTAAAATTAACATAACAACTGTGGCTGTTTTCAGCCAAAGTTCAAAATGAGGTAAAGTATTCCAAACACTTATCAAAACTTGTGCAACACTAAACAGTAACGTCTATGACACTGAGTTCCTATATGACTTGCATTTTCCTTGACCCAAACTGCAAGTTTTATGATCATTTGCACAAGGCTGATGGGGAGGGGTGTTTCAATCCATAAAAATATGTACATTATACAATCTTGGTAATCTTCACCGTATTTGCACTTTTTTTCAAGCTTGCCTATTTGCTAGGTACTAGATGAACATGTTCAACTGAAGAATACTCCATCTTCAACATATGATGAGTCTTACATCATACACGAATATGAAAAATGACGTGGTTCTGGTTGTCACAAGGACGTACATGCAGACATACGCAACCTCGACCAGACCAACAGCTAGCTTTCCTATCTAAAATGTAACTATAACAAATGTAACTGAAAACTTGAAACTATGGATGCAAAGAAACAGAGCTTGCTGTATTGGCAGTATAAAAAACATAACATTGCAGAAACAATCATGACAACCAGAGGGTATAGGTCAAGGGTCAGAGTTCAACATAATGGTGCCGTTTAACAGAGTTAGTCAAGGATTACGACAGGATGCTTGGACTCATCAGTGTCATGTTGTTTTGATGCATCAAAGGTATAATATTCCTTGAGAGGGGCAAGTAGATGTTTTACCATGCGTAGACTCCAACATTCACAAAGTAAGCGTTCTTTTTTACTCTGACGTAAGTCTTGGACATCGGTGTAGTGCTTTGGGAAACCTAGCAACCTGTCAATCCACAGAAAAACAGATCTAAGAACAGAGAATCATGACTAACTCAGTTTAGAAGATAAACACAGTAGATCATAATTGCAGTTGCTCAGAATAAAATTCCCAATTTCTGTGTGTCCAGTTTGAGAAGTTCAAATTTGTCGAGAGGAGAATCAACTGTACATCTGATGATCATCATCAGCTTGACAACATTTACAAAACACAACAAACTGCCATGTTGTGTTGGGAAGCAAAGACTAGATGGGATGTTTCAATAATATCACTGGAACAACACAGTATTCATATTAACATTGTATTCATATGGCATAGATCTGCTCAGGATTGCGTTAACCACCTGTTAACTCTACCAGAAATTGGTTTCCCTGGCTCTCACTTTTCCAGTTGCAAGGGTCTATATTGAACGGATCCTTATGTGGCATGGAAACTCTTTGTTACGGCAGCAAGGTCGGCAGCAAGGTGAACGCATGGATTACTTTTTACCGATACAGTTCAGCAAACACCTTCACATTCTCTGTCAACACATTGACATGTCATATGGAACATACCATTCAGTATGAAGTACTTACCCTTCTATTTCTCCAGTCCACAACTCATCATATGTATCTCCAATCTTTACCGGCAAGTCCTTTTCTTGATGTTTTGCAGTTCTAGACTTCGGTATGATTGTCTCAATCTGAGATACTGTTACGTGCAGAGAAAACGAACAAAAGGGTGAACTCAGCAGTTAACGTTTAAAAAAAATTTATTACGAAAATAAAACTAATTGCTAAGTTAGGGATAGATACAAGCTTTAAAGTGTACAGACTACTTATCTCAGCTGGGACGGCAAAGCTCCAGTCTCAGAGTTGTAACAGTCAGTCGGATGAATGAACAGTCCTTTGGCTTGCAGGCTTGAATTTGCACAAAGTCCACAGTATAAATCCAGCGTTGGCAGTGAAGGTCTTGAAAAGTCTTGAGAATGACTACTGCTGGAGTTTAGTAACACACAAGAGACACGATCCCAAAAGTCTGACTGCAAGCCTGCTGTCCCAGTATTTATACTCATGTGTTTACATAAGCATACAAGAACAATCTAGAACTTTTATTGACATGCTAATTACTGTTCTAAAATTATCTCCCTTACACAACTAATCAACTTTCCAGAACATTCCAAACATGACTAATTGAATTCAAGGTTGTGAGGTCATCAAGGGCAGTGACCTTGAGAATGTTCTAGACTAATTGAACTCAGGTCATGATGAGTGTGGGGGAAATGACCTACATAACACACCCCCTCTTCAAAAAAGAAAATTTTTCAATGAAAAATCTTTCTTTTACAAATGTAATCTTAAAAGTGTGAACAACAATAAGTTCTAAATACGAGAGAGACAGTCTGCAATTAAATTGTCTCTGCCTTTGATATGTCTAATGTCAAGATTAAACTCCTGTAACATTAAACTCCATCTTAGCAATCTCTGATTTTTGCCTTTGAATTTCTGCAGAAAAACAAGAGGGTTGTGATCAATATAAACCACTATTGGCTGATTTGAAGAAGTAACATAAACTTCAAAATGCTGTAAAGCTAATATCAAAGATAAACACTCTTTTTCAATTGTAGAGTAGTTTCTCTGGGATTTGTTAAATTTGCGTGAAAAATAGCAAACAGGATGATCTACACCATGACTATCCTCTTGCAATAAAACAGCACCAGCAGCCGTATCACTAGCATCTACAGCTAATTTGAATGGCAAAGTGAAATCTGGTGCAGACAACACTGGGGCACTTTGCAGTATGGCTTTAAGTGTATCAAATGCCTGTTGGCATTGCTCTGACCAAACAAACTTTACTTTCTTTTTAAGTAAGTTAGTCAAAGGCTCAGTAATTGTGGAGAAATTTGGACAAAATTTTCTGTAGTAACCAGCCATACCGAGAAAGCGCATCGGTTGTCGTTTGCAGTTTGGTATGAGAAAACTTGAAATGGCACTGATTTTGGCATCAACCAGGTTTTACCTCACCCTGTCTTACAGTATGTCCGAGGTAAGTCACCCTCGCCCAACCAAACTCAGATTTGGCAAGGTTGACAGTCAACATTGCTTTGCTCAGTCTCTCAAAGAACTTCCGCATGAGCTTGATGTGTTCCTCCCAGGTGTCACTATACAGGACGACGTCGTCAACGTAGGCTGCACACCCGTCTAGCCCGGATATGACGTCGTTGATCATCCGTTGGAACGTTGCCGGAGAGTTCTTCATTCCGAATGGCATCACCTTGTACTGGAACAATCCGTCTGGTGTAACAAAGGCGGATATTTCACGAGCACGATCCGTCAGAGGGACTTGCCAAAATCCCTTCAGTAGGTCAAATTTCGTCACATACTTGGCTTTTCCCACTCGGTCGATGCAGTCATCAATCCTCGGATTGGGAAAGTGTCTGTCTTTGTTAAAGTGTTGACCTTCCTAAAGTCCGTGCACATACGATAACTGTGATCTGATTTGGGAACAAGTATGCACGGCGAACTCCAGTTACTTTTACTGGGTTCAATAAAGTCATTGTCCAGCAGGTATTTGACTTCTTCCTGGAGATATTTTGCTTTTGTTGGATTCAGTCTGTATGGATGTTGTTTTACAGGCTTACTGTCCCCAACATCAACGTCGTGATAGATGACGTTTGTCCTCGTTGGAACATCTTGAAACAGGTGTTTATATTCATGGAGCAGTTCTTTCACCTGTTGTTGTTGTTCTGGCTGGAGGTGTGCCAACTTTGTAGACTCCAGCTTCTCCAGGATTTCTGAGTTCTGAAGCTTGACCGAGCCCAGCTTTGAGTTTAGAGTATTTTCACTCAAGTCAGTTTCAGTATCACTATCTTCATAATGGCCAGAACTGACGGTACTGACAGGCTGAGTTATAGTAGGATTATCCCTATCCAAATATGGCTTAAGCATATTTATGTGACATAGCTGTTTTTGTTTTTCGCCTGTCAGGTGTTATTATGATGTAATTTAAATCACTCAATTTCTTATCAATTAGATATGGCCCAAAGTAACGAGCATGGAGTGGTTTGCCAGGAACCGAAGTAGAACAAGAACTTTTTGACCTGGTTCAAACTTCCGTTTTGAGGTGTTTTTATCATATTTGGTTTTCATTGACTGCTGAGATGACTCAAGATTTTCTCTGGCTAATTCACATGCTTTAGAGAGTTTTGTACGAAAATCTGACACATATTGCAAAATATTCAGACAATCATCATCGTCTGATAGGAATTTCTCTTTAACGAGCTTAAGTGGGCCACGGACTGTATGTCCAAATACAAGCTCAAATGGGCTAAAACCAAGAGACTCTTGAATTGACTCTCTAACAGCAAAGAGCAGATAATGAATTCCTTCATCCCACTGCTTCTCTGTGTCAAAACAGTAGGTCCTAATCATGTTTTTCAAAGTTTGATGAAAATCGCTCAAGAGCACCCTGACTTTCTGGATGATAGGCGGATGACCTATACTGTTTAATGCCTAGCTGATCCATTACTTGTTGAAAAATACCAGACATAAAGTTGGAGCCTTGATCGGACTGGACACATTTAGGGAGGCCAAATAAAGTGAAAAATTTGACTAAAGCTTTCACTATAGTCTTTGTCTTTATATTTCTCAGTGGTATGGCTTCTGGGAACCGAGTTGATGTACACATTATTGTCAGCATGTACTCATTTCCTGATCTTGTTTTTGGTAGGGGCCCAACACAGTCTATTAGTATCCTACTAAATGGTTCTTGAAATGCAGGAATTGGCTGTAAAGGGGCCTTTGGAATGGTCTGATTTGGCTTTCCTACCATTTGACATGTGTGACAAGTTTTACAGAAATGTGCTACATCCTGCCTGAGATTAGGCCAATAAAAGTGACTGAGAATTTTATGATAAGTTTTCCTGACTCCTAAGTGACCAGCCCAGGGCGTTTCATGGGCCAGGCGCAATATTTCAGCACGATAGGGCTTTGGAACCACAATTTGATGTTTTATAGCCCAATCGTCATCAACCAAAACATCTGGAGGTCTCCATTTACGCATGAGAATACCAGATTTTGTATAATAGGAAACAGAGCTATCTGAAGTTTTTACCTTCATCATCTACCCTGTCAAACAAAGACAAAATATCTGGGTCTTTGTGTTGTTCTGCAATGAGATTTGATCTAGAAAATGTCTGACTTTGGTCAGCAGAAGTTTTACTGGAAGTTTCAAATCCACGAGGGATAACGGAATGATCCGTGTCAAACACCTGACTGAGAAAGGTGTCATTTAAGTCAACATCTGTGACATTATTTTTGAGAGTATTTTGATTCTCGAAGTTTTCTTTGACATGGCTCGAGTAATGGCACATGAAGGAAATAAATCGGGTATCTCTTGTTCAATTGGCTCTGGATCCTGATCTAAACTAGGATTATCAGTCACAAGTGGATTAGTAATGACCTTGTCCCCAGCAAGGTCGTTTCCAAGAAGAAGGTGAATCCCTTCAAAGGCAAAAAAGGCCTAATACCTAAAGTCACAGGTCCAGAAACAAAGTCCGAAGACAAATAGACATTATGGAGAGGAACAGGAATGTAGTCATTACAATCTACCCCCTTAATAAGAACTTTAGAACCTGAAAATGACTTTTCAGAAAACGGCAGGGTATCTGCCAACAAAAGAGACTGGGAAGCCCCGGTATCTCTTAAAATTTTGACAGGGGTAGCAGAAGAAAATCACTAGAAAGTGATATAAAACCATCATGAATAAATGGCTCGAAATACCCATAATGCTATCTTGAGAAGAATTGACCTTGACCTCATTAATTGGGGATGAGAGGGGTTTAACCTCAGAAAATGTGTTGCACACATTATTAGACTCTAATTGAGTTGATGAAGAAATAAAGCCGGTGGGCTTAGATCCACTTTGACACTTTGACCTTCACGTTTTCTTTTCAATTTGAAACACTCTGACATTAAATGGCCGTCTTTCTTACAATAATTACAAGAAAGTGTACCAAACTGTTTGTCAGAAGGAGATTGAGACTTGGGATCTGATGATGTGGGAGTGTTACTTGAATTTTGTGAACTGTTGTCATTTGATTTTCTACTCTCCTTTGAGAAATTCTTGGATGAAAAGGAGGAGTTAAATTTACCTGCATTGTTTCTGTATGAAAAGGACTGGGATGGTTTGCTGAGAATGAAGATTTGTGAGTCAATGAATAATCATCGGCCAAACGTGCAGCAACCTCCAATGTATCTGCCTTTTGTTCATTGATAAACGTCTTGATGTCACTCCGGATGCACCTTTTAAATTCCTCAATCAAAACAAGTTGTCGTAATTTGTCATAATTCTGACTGACCTTTTCAGAAGAACACCAACGATCAAACAGTTGTTCTTTTGTTCGAGCAAATTCAACATAAGTTTGATCTTTCACCTTCTCACAATCCCTAAATTTCTGACGGTAAGCTTCAGGCACCAACTCATAACCCTTGAGAATTAATTCCTTCACAGAATCATAATCTGAAGCCTGCTCTACTGACAACTGAATGTAAATTTCTCTGGCTTTACCCACCAAAGCACTCTGCAAAAGCATAGACCAGGACTCCTTAGGCCAATTTAGACTCTGAGCAATTTTCTCATCCTTTTTTGTAAATGGAGAAAATATTTATCAACATCCTTTTCTTGGAAAGGGGGAACTAACCTGAAATGCTTAGTGATGTCAAACTTGTCCGAAGGGAAGAATTTTCCTGACTGTCCAAGCTCTAAACGTTTTATTTCTACCTGTAATCGCTGTTCTTCTAATCGCAATTCTTTTTCTCTCTGTCTTTCTTCCATTTCTAATCTTTCCTGCCTTTCTTTTTCTTTCTGTCTTTCTTCCATTTGCAATTCTTTTTCTTTCATTTCCTTTTCTAATTCCAATTTCTTAAGCTCCAAATCTGCCTGTCTCTCTTTTTTCCATTTGTAATTCTTTTCTCTCATTTGTAATTCTAGTTTCTTGATCTCCAAATTTGTCTGCATTTCTAATTCTAATTTTCTGAGTTCAGAGGTAGACTTGGGCTCATAATCTTTCAGGGTGGATTCCTCAAAATGGCCTAAATCAACTAGATGTTTGGCAATACGGTACTGTATTTCCCTCTTGCGCATAGATCTTTTAACTTCTACTTTAAGGAAATTTGCCAGTGCTATGAGGTTGTCTTTTCTGAGGGAATTAAATGTGTCCTGATCAAGGTCATCCATAAATTCGTCTGGCTTAAATTCCGCCATGATTGAATTTCGCTGAGTTCACAGTATACAGTAGTTTTGAAAAGGCTGTCAAAATGTTGTCAAACGGCTCAAAATATTCGTATCCCGGACAAGCCCCCAATTTTGTTACGTGCAGAGAAAACGAACAAAAGGGTGAACTCAGCAGTTAACGTTTAAACAAAATTTATTACGAAAATAAAACTAATTGCTAAGTTAGGGATAGAGTACAAGCTTTAAAGTGTACAGACTACTTATCTCAGCTGGGACGGCAAAGCTCCAGTCTCAGAGTTGTAACAGTCAGTCGGATGAATGAACAGTCCTTTGGCTTGCAGGCTTGAAGTTGCACAAAGTCCACAGTATAAATCCAGCGTTGGCAGTGAAGGTCTTGAAAAGTCTTGAGAATGACTACTGCTGGAGTTTAGTAACACACAAGAGACACGATCCCAAAAGTCTGACTGCAAGCCTGCTGTCCCGATTTATACTCATGTGTTTACATAAGCATATAAGAACAATCTAGAACTTTATTGACATGCTAATTACTGTTCTAAAATTATCTCCCTTACACAACTAATCAACTTTCCAGAACATTCCAAACATGACTAATTGAATTCAAGGTTGTGAGGTCATCAAGGGCAGTGACCTTGAGAATGTTCTAGACTAATTGAACTCAGGTCATGATGAGTGTGGGGGAAATGACCTACATAACAATACTGACAAGATATAAAAGAGGCATTAAAGTTTACAAACAGAAGAAATATTTCCACTTATATAATCATGTAATTAAAAGAAATCACCGACATTTGTTAGTTACATATACAGGCAAAATTTTCATTTCCTCCGTGAACAGCATGTGGATGTTTCAAAGATAAAAAATCTATCATTTAGCTACAGCAAATGCTTTAGATACTAACAGCATAAAGCCAGACTAAAGGTTACATTCAGTGCTAACCTGACCCTCCAACATTCTTTGCATTGAAAATAGAAAAAAGTGGACAACAGTGTAATGCAGGTGGATCTGATCATTTTGGAAGACTATAATGTGAAAATTTAATTTAACAATGACATCATTTTTTTGTGCAACAACTCATTTGACCAACCAACGTAATGAACAAGTGGAACACTGGCATTTGAAAATCTTTCAAGTTGACTGGGAGCTGAATTTGCTGCTGAACATTTACAAGTAAAACTGCAATGAAATCAACTACCCAAGTTACACTTACATCCACACACAACTTTGAAATAAAATTGGCCATGGCAGAGAAACAGTGTTGTCATAATGTTCATTGCACAAACCCTGCCTAGATAGATATATTTATATTTGAAAAGTGATGACCATTATTCTCCTGGCAACACAGTAACAGTTAAAAATAAATCATGTACCTGATAATTTACCAAAGCAAATTAATTTATTACCTCACACATACAGGAGTCTTGTTCATGAAATACACTGTGTACTGTACCTGAGCTTGCCGGGGGCAGCTACTGGATAGTAGGAAATCCTGCACTGTATACTCATAATTCTTCTTCCAAAACCCTGGTCTGCAGAGAGTACATAACTGTTTTTAAAACCTTAACTTTTGATTTACTTTTCGAAAGATTTTTCACCTCACAATAGATATGAATTGAATTGCGTAGTTCGAGTTCCGGTTTGAGTCTGGAATATTTCTAATACTTATCATCATACACAGGCAATAAATAACAAACTTGGAATATACATAAACAGGGTCCATAAAAGTCACTTAAAATTCAATTACCTTTTCAGGAATTTTCAATGACTCTGTTAGGTCAAAAATTACACAGCTTTCCAGATATCAGTTTTTTATGGATTATTTTACAGATAATTTTTACAACATTACAATTGATTATTGTGTCATTTTTGACAATTGTGGGTAGATTATCAATTTTTCAAGATTTTCCAGGACTCATCGTTTTCATGGACTTTCCAGGAGGCTTTAAAATGCAAGGAATTTCCATGAGTGTATGGACCCTGATAAATGCCGTAAAATTTCCCGAGAGGATTGTATTTATATTGTGACATTGCATTTAGTAAAAATGTCTAATTCCCTGTTTAGCTGTGATAAGAATGCAATAACAGTCAAACGAAATACCCCTATTTACATAGTTATCAAAGGCATTTATCTATTTTCATGATATGGATCATTTTTTTTATACTTACCTGTTCATTCCAGGCAAGTTTCCCCAAAAGTATCTTAAGCCTTTGACAGCAGATACATACATTGAATCAAAAATCATACTCTCAGTCTAGTATTTGGAAAATAAATAAATAAATAAATAAATAAATAAATAAAATTCTTCATTTGTAATCCAGTAAATTGGTTTCATTACATTCTATGTACCCTCTCACTGAGTGTTACCTCAAGAACATTTGCATGGTATATATTTCAAGCAAAACATCTGCAGAATACAGCAACTGACTCATAGAATGATGAAAAGATAATAAAACAGAAATTGTCAAAGTCTATGTAGGAATGATACAAATGAATAAGCATCAGCAATAACCTTCATCAACTATTCGCTCCCAATCCCCTGTCAAAATGTTCAGATCATCATCGATAAAATTATGTTTTGGCCAAACCATAGTGTTGAAAGTGTTCATGTTTTATGATTTAGAAGTGAGTTTGGAGAAAGTATTTCACTGTCGTGGTGGATATCAGACAAATTGTTAATATTTGTTTATGGACAACTCTTTATAAATAATAATCTATATTGGTTTGTGATACATATAGCACATTGGATCAGTGTATCACTACAATGATCACAACAGCAACAGGCATGCTAGAAGATAATCTCTGACAATATAATTGAGACACAAAAGTACTTTTGAAATTTGCACTTCAGTGGTAATGGAGTCCCGCCTGAAATCATAATTGCACATTAAAATTGAAATCTAAAATGTACTTTCTTTGAGAACTAAATGATTGTCAAGGTTAACCTTCAGTAATCTTGAAATTGACAATTCCTCTTTTTCATTGATTCCACTTTCGCTTTCAAACAGCCAAAAGAATGGTGTGCTGCTCTCTCTGTTTCTGGTCAGAATTTCAAAGATACGATGAAATTCAACGGCTCGTTCGGTACTGGGATCTGGAAAGTGGAAACACCAAATACACTTTTACGTTGATTTCATACACAGATAGACAGAAATATCGTTATCTTTGTTTCAGTGATGGGCCCTGTGCTCTGTCAATTGACAGCCGTATACGGCTAATTAAATGACTGCATCTATGACAGATCATATACTTCAGTTTCAAGGTACATTGCAATCAACTTCTTTCATTAAGTTTACTTGCAATCTTATCAAATGAGTAACTTATAAATAATCAACAAAATAATTGTAAATATGCACAACAACAAATATGCAAGACTGGATGTAACTAAACTTTTACTTCACTGTTTATGAAGAAAATCACGTCACAACTAATAAGGTCACTTAATTTACAGATATTTTTCTAAATAAAGTAAATTAAATTTTATTGAAATTTTGTGCTCTTAACAAAATAACTTGAACCAAACCCCTTTCCCAGCATTCAGGACTGAAGTCAGTAAAATCGGAATACTCTTTGTCAAACACTCACACTGGGCAAACCTATCCGGGTCACAATCCTTTGATTTGGCCTTTGTAGCTTTCAGATTACTGATACGACTGCCAGCTACCAGTAAGTCAAACTCACCCCACTCTGCTAGCTATTATAACAAACATACACACAAACAAAAAGAAAACTGTATGCTATTACTATGCATATGAAAGTCGCACAACACAAATAATTTGATTGGCTGCCAACTGAAATCGTATAGCTGTCAGATGAATGTAATAGCTAAGAAGACCAGATATTTCTATGTAGATCATGTTAAAGACAAACTCCTACAATTGATTCATTTTATTTCAGTTCATAGTTACCAACAGTTGAGAAACTTTCACAAAACGATTTGCTTTCTGTGCAGTACAGTCTATTACATATACACACCAATTTACAGGTTTATTGTCAACTTCTAGCACATTTCAAGAGGCCACGCAGATGAACATATAGCATTGATTTATTGTGACATAATATCTTAAAATGACACATTTGAACCCATTCAGGAGTACCGGTGGGAGGGCAACTTTGCATTTTGCAGATGTGACTGCTAAGTCAAGGAACTAGCAAAGACAGAATCATTACAGAAACGTCTTCCCACGGAATTTGGATTGTTAATTACCTTGTATGGTCAACTTTGAAATCTATCAAACATTGCGAATAGTTCTTTAGTTAAATTTTCTGACAAATACCAAACAAATAGTAAATGATACATGTTTGTTTACTAGTAAACTTGGCACAGTGATTCACCATACATGATTCATACATTGTACATTCATTTGCATTACAGATACATTTCAGTGTCTGTAAAAATGCTAGGGATGTACCTTTTCCTCTGTGATCTCTCTGACACACGGAACATAAAGGATATTTTTGTGATAGTGTCCTGCACCAGAAATAATGGTAGCATTTTTCTCAGGTTCTGAGGCATAGAAGCAGTCCACTTCAATGCCTAACTGTTCCAAGATTACAGCAACTATAAAGAAAAGAAGAATTGTCAATCCAACATACAGTGCAGTCCATTTTCAGAAAACTGAGCGCTGGATATTTTAGCAGATGTCAGGATTTTAAAAAGGAAAGGAAGTTCATATCAAAAGTAAATTTACTGAAAAAAAGTAAAGTTCAAGCTGCTGCACTTGATAACTTGGATTCTTTTAACAACAATGACATATAGCAATGTTGTAGCTGATCCTTGGTTCTTGGTTTTCTTTTTGTCAACGACACATCTCTATTGAAAATTTTCCTTTTGGAAGAGGTAATAATTGTATTGTAATTACCTGGAGAGATACCATCAAACAGGGAGAGAACTCTGATTGGTCTTTTGTCCTTGTTCAGTGGTAGTGGAAATGTGATTCTGGTTGGAGACTTTGAAAAGTCAATATCAGTTGTCATCATCTCGTGTAGCTTACTTATCCAGTCTTCTCTGCGTCTCAATAATCCATGCTCAATCTCTGGTCTGCAAATGTAACACAACCAGTTCTCCATTTCTTGTTCCTTTAAAGGAAACTTAATTTTCAGTCATTTGATTCAACTCACAGTGTAGGAATTAAACTGTCTGCCCATCTGCTGGGGACAGCTAAATTTTTGGCTGAGCAAGTGAATAGTTTACAAAAATCTACCTGATAGACAGGTAAAATTGGTTTTTTTTTAGTTTGATGAGACGAGAGGTAAAGTCAAAGTTTTGCTGGATTTATACTGAGTAAAAATGACAGATTGAGTAATGTAGGAGTATACATTACCAAATCCAACACTATCCAAAAAGTGTACATTAACATGGTGACATCTGTCAGTGTAACAGTGTCAAACAAAACAATCAGGGCAGTATGTACTATTTTGTTTGGACAGGTAACATCTAATTCACATAAAACCAAAATTGACAAGGCTGACAAGTACTGGGTCCAAACTGATTGGTTTTATTAATCAGTAAAAACCTAGGGGGCCAGGTTGATTAGTCACAATAAGCAAGCCCCCCAGTGTTTTTCAGGTGTATGTCAAAGGAATTCTAAACAAGTCATCGTTGATGACACAGTCCCCACTTGTTAATGGGTACTTTGATTACATGTCCTCAGAGAGGATAGAGTCCTCTTCATTAATTAGGTCTGTGATAAAAATACTTTGATACAGATGGCGCTCAATGGCCAAGAATGAGTTCCATGGTGATGAAACATAAAACCAAAGTAGGCCACCATCCTAAAGTTCATAAAATGAGTCAACTAGGAATTAATCAACAGGATGTTGCAAAACATTTTTGCATACAATCCTAACACTTAACAGATTATCACTGGTACCATATTTCATAAAGTTTGATGCAGTATTTACAACACTATGAGATCAACATCTGTATCAAGTTTCATCAAATTTGACGTTGTATTAATTTGTGGCTATATCACTCTAATCAGGAAAGTTAATTACATATGCAATTACAAATTAATTAAAATGACACTGATAAATGTCTTTTCAATGTTAAAGCAATGTGAGCTTAACATCTGTACAAAGTTTCATGAATTTGATGCAGTATTTCTTGACATATCAGCCTACTTACGAAACTTCAATAATTGACATGTTACTGCTACATGACGTGAAACAAATTGACGAGCATATGTATGAAATAGGTCAATGTCCTTGTACCAACTTTGAATGATACTGGTGGAAATATGTCTGAGTTATGGCTCTGTACATTAGAAAATTGTAACAAAATCACCGCCATGCAGCGATATTTGATCTTACTGTTTAAAAAATCAACACGTATATGTATGACATAAGTCAATGTACATGTACCAACTTTGAATAAGATCAGTTGAGACTTGCCAGAGTTATGGCTCTCGACATGAAACAACCATAACAAAATTGCTACCATGTGGCCATATTGACCATCTCGTGAAACCAATCGACATACATATGTATAAATAAGTCAATGTCCTTGTACCAACTTTGAATAAATTTGCTTGATACATGTCTGAGTTATGGTTCCGGACATGAAAAATCGGAAAAAATGGCCACACGGCGGCCATATTGGATTGTATCACAAAACAAATCAATGTGCATATGTATGACATAGGTCAATGTCCTTGTACTAAGTTTGAATAAAATCAGTGAATAAAATCTGTTGAGACCGCCAAGTTTTGGCTAAGGACACAAAAAATTGTAACCAATATGGCTGCCATGCAGCCATGAAACAAATTGACATACATATGTATGACATAAGTCAATGTCCTTGTACCAACTTGAATAAAATCGGTTGAGATATGCCTTATGGCTCTGTACATGAAAAAATCGTTACAAAATGGCCGCCTGGCGGCCATTTTGATGTATCACAAAACAAATTGACGTGCATATCTATGACATTGGTCAATGTCCTTGTACCAACTTTGAATAAAATCGGTTGAAACGTGTCTGAGTTATGGCTCTGTACATGAAAAAATCGTTAGAAAAATGGCCGCCTGGCGGCCATATTGGATCGTATCACAAAACAAATTGACGTGCATATCTATGACATGGTCAATGTCCTTGTACCAACTTTGAATAAAATCGTTGACATATACCTGAGTTATGGCTCTGTACATGAAAAAATCGTAATAAAATGGCCGCCTGGCGGCCATATTGGATCGTATCACAAAACAAATTGACATGCATCTCTATGACATTGGTCAATGTCCTTGTACCAACTTTGAATAAAATCGGTTGAAACATGTCTGAGTTATGGCTCTGTACATGAAAAAATCGTTATAAAATGGCCGCCTGGCGGCCATATTGGATCGTATCACAAAACAAATTGACATGCATCTGTATGACATTGGTCAATGTCCTTGTACCAACTTTGAATAAAATCGGTTGAAACATGTCTGAGTTATGGCTCTGTACATGAAAAAATCGTAATAAAATGGCCGCCTGGCAGCCATATTGGATCGTATCACAAAACAAATTGACGTGCATCTGTATGACATATGAAATAATTCTTGTACCAAGTTTGAATGAAATCGCTCCTTGCATCTCTGAGATATCTGCGTGAACGGACAGACGCACGCACAGACGCACACACGCACGCACGCACGGACACGACCAAACCTATAAGTTCCCCCGGACGGTCCGTGGGGGACTAATAATCTAAAAGAATAGTAAATTCATCTGTTCAGTACACATACTTCAACAGGGTCAATACAGTTGAAATCACATAAAATTCAAAGACTTTATCAGCATTATTCAAGGATATTTCACAGTTCAAAAAAAAACGCTTTCAGATTTAATTTTCATAGTATTGTCATTTTCTTGTATCATTTTACTATTTATTTTTACAACATCCTAACTCATTACTAATCTTTATCTTGTCATTTGTGAAAATTGTTATCAATTTCTCACTAACGAGCCTATATCATTTTCCAGGACATACAAGAAGGCTTTTAAATTCAATTATGTTAATTTTCCAAGTGTGTATGGACTTTGTTAAGTATATCCTTTTCCAATAACATACTTGTTCAAATGTACCAGGACCAATCAGCTATGTGATGGTGTAGTATGTGATGGTGTATAGACACACAGATTGGTGCTGGTACTTTTGAACAGGTATGTGACGGTGTATGGTGAGTGTCTATACACCATCACATACCTGTTCACAAGTACAAGGACCAATCAGTGTACCCATACCTTTTCAAAAGTACCATGACCAATCAGTGTGTCTATACACCATCATATACCTGTTCAAAAGTACCAGGACCAATCAGTGTGTCTTTACACCATCACATACCTGTTCAAATGTACCAGGACCAATCAGTGTGTCTATACACGATCATATACCTGTTCAAAAGTACCAGGACCAATCAGTGTATCCATGCATACCTTTTCAAAAGTACCAGGACCAATCAGTGTGTCTATACACCATCACATACCTGTTCAAAAGTACAAGGACCAATCAGTGTGTCTATACACCATCACATACCTGTTCAAAAGTACAAGGACCAATCAGTGTGCCTATACACCATCACAAACTGTTTAAATGCACGAGGAATAATCAGTGTATCCTATAATATCCACCATCACATACGTGTTCAAATGTACCAGGACAACTCAGTGTATCCAAACACCATCACACACCTGTTCAAAAGTACCAGGACCAATCAGTGTATATACATATACACCATCACATACCTGTTCAAAAATACCAGGACCAATCACTGTATCTATACCTATTCAAAAGTACAAGGACCAATCTGTGTGCCCACCATCATATACCTGTTCAAATGTACCAGGACCAATCAGTGTGCCTATACACCATCATATACCTGTTCAAATGTACCAGAACCAATCAGTGTATTCATACACTATCACATACCTGTTCAAATGCACCAGGACCAATCAGTGTGTCTTTACACCATCACATGCCTGTTCAAATGTAACAGGACCAATCAGTGTATCCTTACACCATACAGCAGGACCAATCAGTGTGTCTCTACACCATCAAATGCCTGTTCAAAAGTACCAGGACCAATCAGTGTGTCTCTAAACCATCACATGCCTGTTCAAAAGTATCAGGACCAATCAGTGTGTCTCTACACCATCACATACCTGTTCAAAAGTATCAGGACCAATCAGTGTGTCTCTACACCATCACATGCCTGTTCAAAAGTATCAGGACCAATCTATAGACCTGTCTATAGATCATCACATATCTGTTCAAAAGTACCAGGACCAATCAGTGTGTCTATGCACTATCACATACCTGTTCAAATGTACCAGGACCAATCAGTGTGTCTATATACACCATCACATACCTGTTCAAAAGTACCAGGACCAATCAGTGTGTCTAATAGATCATCACATATCTGTTCAAAAGTACCAGGAGCAATCAGTGTGTCTATAGATCATCAAAAATATCTGTTCAAAAGTACCAGGACCACTCAGTGTGTCTATACATCGTCACATACCTGTTCAAATGTACAAGGACCAATCAGTGTGTCTATCACATATCTGTTCAAATGTACCAGGACCAATCAGTGTGTCTATGCACTATCACATACCTGTTCAAATGTACCAGGACCAATCAGTTTGTCTATATACACAATCACATACCTGTTCAAAAGTACCAGGACCACTCAGTGTGTCTATACATCGTCACATACCTGTTCAAAAGTACAAGGACCAATCAGTGTGTCTATCACATATCTGTTCAAAAGTACCAGGACCAATCAATGTGTCTTTACACCATCACATACCTGTTCAAATGTACCAGGACCAATCAGTGTGTCTATATACACCATCACATACCTGTTCAAAAGTACCAGGACCAATCAGTGTATCCATACACAATGAACAGACGACTTTGGAACAGCTTGGATGATTACACAGCAAGACTTCATTCCCCTCGGAACAAATTGAACAAAAGGACTGCAAAAGATGATGAAATTGTTGATTAGGAGCAATAAAAGATCATATCTGTACACATACACAGAGATCCATGGGAATGTCCATCAGTACATATTCATAGTTCTTTCCACTTATCTTGTCTAATAGAATAGTAAATCTCTGAATACATACAGCGTTATCTAACATTTGCATTTAATTGCCCCTTCTTGTCTAAAGTGACACTGAATTAACAAAATAACTTTTCGCATGTGCACATCTTAGCAATGAGAATCCATAAAAGTGACAAAATCTCACCTGATACCCATCTTCATCATACAGAAAATAACTCTGCAGGAAATCCACCTGAAATGAGCAAGTGATATGTGCAAATACCTTGCAGATCTCGAGCACATAAAATAGGAATGTTGCTATTTCCAGCACTGTTCTAAGGCTTTTAGTTTACACATATTAACTATTTAATATGATGGTAACAGCATATGGTTGTTGCCAAAGGGCAAAATAAGTCAAAATCTGTCTATATCCTGAGGCTGAAGGCCAAGGGAAACAGACTTTTGAGTAACTCTCACGCTCATTGTTTCTATACCTGCCTCAAAACTGTTTGGCTGACACAATACAAAAACCTTACCTTACAGGTCTCACAAAGTCTTCCTTCAAACAGAGGATGCTCTGTCACCACATACTCATCTCCACAAAGGAAACACACATCTGCAAAATGGAGAATATGCCCACAAAGTAAAGGCTTTGTCCATCCTTGCAAGATTGAAGTCTCAATGCTTTGCCCATGATGAATACTGTAATAGATAATCATAATCCAAGGGGGGTCAAGTTGCATTATAAAGCTAGCATGGCCCACTAAGAAGCTGATTGTTTTCATAATAACAATTTTGTTAACCTGTTCTTTGAGGTTGGCCTACATCCTGGACAGGTGATCTTTGCACAGTAAGTAGAATTTTCAAGATCTTGTTTAATTCTTAAAGAGCACTGTTTGTGCTAATCCTAAGGAAGTGTTCTCACTGTTAAACAGTTTGTTTATAGTACAACTTGGATACTTTGCTATTCCTTTTAAAGTGCATACTCAGTTTTGGAATTTGTCATATTTTGGAATGTGCCATACCACTCTCTCTTCTAGTGAGAGCTGAGTATAATAAGGATTGATTGAATTAGACACTGCAGGGCTCGAAAATTTTTTTTAAAACTCACTTGCCATAGGGCAAGTGAATTTTCAATTTCACTTGTCTGGAAGAAAAATTCACTTGCCCTGAATTTCAGATGATTTTAAGAGTAAATATGTATGGTTTTATTAATGTCATTGTAAAGAAACAATAGATGTAACTTACTGATAAATTTGTGTCCTTATTCTGTGTATCAAAAATAATATCTTATGTAACGTACACATACACAGTGTTTCAGCCAGCTTTTGCTAGCATGGGGACACAGTGACCCATAGTAGGTCTTAATGGGTGACCAATTAAATTTTTGGGGGACATGTAATGCATTTCAATAAAACAACACCGGTACATTGTCATTGTGTGTCATCATGACCTGGTACCTGGTTTTAATAGGCAAGTCAGGTAGGTGCACTAAGGGTAAGTATATAATGGGCCAGCGGTGTTGTGTCAAATTGTGCCCACATGAAACTTTCAGTATCATTTAGTTTACTGCTACCACGTGGTATGTGCATAAACTGCAGGTTCCCTAAGTCACCAAAATGATTAGCCAACTCTTTAGCCAAATAAAAAATCTTGTAGCCATTTTGAGCAACTCTTAAACATTTTATGATCTAAAGTGTAGCAATAGCTTTCTCGGCATTCAGGAGTTCCTAATTTTACAAATCAAGATGTTTTGTATGTTGTTCATGATAGTTTTTACATTAAAGAAATATTTGTTTAGTTTTTATTACATTAATTATCTGTGTTTTTTATGACATTGAAGGGATCGAAATACTTTTTCATTTCTGATGGTAAACTTTTGCCACAAGAAATAATTAGGTGGCAATTCTAAAAATCAGGTAGCAATGTGAAGTGTATTACCACAGATACAGAATACTTCTGCAGCATTGAGTTAGTGTTCACAGTATGACAACTTATCATACAATGTATATATACACTACAAGCTCTACTACCTTATGTGGCACATTTATGCACTCTTTAAGTCATGATGTAAATTTTGTTAGCCACACAAATACAAATTTTCCATGCAGAAGAAAGCATTCGGTAGCATAGTGATAGTGTATACAAGTATTGTGGTGTTGTGTCATAGTTGTGATCAAGCAGGCTCAATAGCATCTTCAGCATAAGTATCCTTTAAAACAAGACACAATGATATTGTTCAATTCATTTCCCAATGTTTTAAAGAGTTATAATAGTTTTAATGATAATGATAACATTGTAGCCCAGGAACATTTCATTTGATATTTTGATATCACCAAGAAATGTCCAGTGATGTTCACTATTACATCATTAAACTGGAGGACTCTGCAGAAATATTAATGTGATGATTTGAAATGGATATGCTTACTGCAACTACTGTTGACAATTTCCCTTTGCCATAACTGTTAATAAAATTTAATTTAAAACTGACAGTCAAGCTAAATGCCATTAAATTGGAAAGCACCAAGAAATTACCTTTTATCATAAGATTGTACCTATTGGACCTCCCTAGGTGGTTTCTTTTGAACCATAATTGTGTACTTAAAGGGTCTTCATTCATGACATCACATAAGATGACCCAGATTTGACCTTTCAGAAAACCTCAAATTTTTCTCCTTTTCCCTTGTATTCTGACTCTGTTTGTGAAAGTTTCCTTTGAAATAATGGTTTTTACTATCAAACTGAGTAATTGCAGGCCAAATTTTGATTCAAGCAAAGTAGATAAAACTTGGACTAAAAAGGACGACCGGTACGCGGGACTCACGGCAAAGCCAACCCTCAGTGTATTCATCATTCCTCCATGATGTTTTGTAGCACGGTCCGTCTATGAGGGACTGAGGGACCGCGATTGCAGAATCAAACAGCAACAATGTTTGCTTCACGTACCAGGGAATTTGTAACTTTGTAGAAAGGAGAGTAAAGTGTTTCAATACATTGCAACTTTGTAGGAAGGAGGGTAAATTGTTTCAACACCTTACAACATTTTATTGTAAGCTGCAGTTTTCTGTTGAGGAGGCATCGTGACATGATTTCATCAGAAGAAAAAAACATCGTGCAAAGACGTCAATATTTTGCTATTTTGTAACCAAGTAGAACAGAGCTATTTTATCGGCCGGCCATATCTAAAGCGGTACACTCAAAGAACTAGAGAGTGGCAGCGCATACGTACAGTGGCCTCATTGAAATTCACTTGTCCGTCGGGCAGGGAGAATGTTGTTTTCACTTGCCCGGACTCAAAATTCACTTGTCACGGGCGTCGGGCGGCGAGAATTTTCAGAGCCCTGAGTACATGAGAAAATTGGAACAAAATCGCCGCCACAACAGCGATATTTGATCTTACTGTTTAAAAGTACCGCAATTATACGGTGTTGCTCACATTTGATCGGAATTGGTACTTACTTGTATTGGTACCATAGATCAACAATGAATGAAGTTTCTATCTGTTCAGTGCAGCAAAACTTTATGTTCATGTTATGATAATTTCTACAGAGTACAACCATAAAAACAAGAATGACTAAAAGCAAATAAGGTCGTCAACTTAGATACTGGAGGTCAACTTTAGAAACACGCATATCAACTTCTATAGTAATGGGACAAGCAGATCCTACATACATTAGCAAATGTCAATTAAAAAAAATCAGCCAGAGGAAAAAAATAATGTACAAAGGATCAGGTAAAAACAATTTTAATGCTACCTCATCAATCTTCTACTCCCCACTACCCTAGGATATCAAATTTTCCACCCATTGTTATTGACTGTGTTTATATAAAGAGCTACAATGGCCAGATAGCAGGAAATGTAAAGTAAGTGAGCAATTTACAACCTTGAGGATTTTTTAAATGCTATCAGTGCTGTCATTCGAATGTAAACAGCACTTAAGTTAGTTACAGGTGGTGAAATGCCTTGCACTGTGGGGGTGATTATGACATCTGAAATTATCCTGGATCCAAATTTCTCCTCAGTTCTTGTGTGTTTTACATGGAAAAGTTGCAAAAATTGGTCCGCAATGAAAACATTAACCTCAGCTTTGTTTTCTGGATCAACTTTCACAACAAAACGATACCTAATATGACAAAGTTATGTTCACAGTCTCGCAGACTTAACCACAATCTGACAACATATCCTGGGTTGGCATAGGTCATTTAAGGTTATGGACTGAGAAAATTACCTAAATTATGTTGATTTGGGGTTTCCCAACACTTTGAGCAGAAGAGTAATCTAACTAATAACATCCTTCAGGACTTCTATACCAAATTACAAAACTATCAGACATGCATTTTTTGAGAACAAGTTTTCTTGACTGAAAATGAAAATGAAAAATACAAATTTGCATTTTTCGGGACAATTTCCACGTATCAAACTATTGTCATCCCTGGGCATCTGTAAACCAAATATAAAAGCCATCTGTCCAGCAGTTTTTAAGAAAACATATTTTTTATGATTTTCGGACCAAAAAAAATGACAAAAAATTGCCCCAAAATGGTAAGTTTGCCAATTTGGTCGTAATGACAACAAATCAAAAGGGTAACACCATTGCAAATATCCAACCCAAATTTGAAAGCTATTGGGCCGGCGGTTTCAGAGAATAATTTTTACTTAAAATGAGAATATAACAAAAAATTCAAGCAAAATACAAATTAAAGATATCTTCACAATACATATAAACTGGATTAGGTCCACCTAAGGTACGTGCACACTAATTTTCAAAGCAATCAAAATAGCAGTTCTTGAGTTATTAATTTTTAACCATTTTCACTTGTTTTCTAGGCTTAGTTGCATAATTTGGGCAAGGCAAACTTCATTTGGACGAATTCCCATCTGTAGCCCAGGATGCATCCACATACCAAATACTAAGCTAAAAAGTGCAGCTTGTTTTTGAGGTTGATGGACATACTATACATACATACGTATGTACATGTGCATAGATACATGCATACTTACGCCACCAACTTCACCTTATTCGACAACCTCACATTGGTATACCAAATATGAGCTAATAAAATGAAATTAATCGATTTTCTTTATGATACCAATTGCATATCAACTTTGGAAATGGACAAACGCGAAATACTGAATGAATACCATAGAGTGATTGACCCCTCACCTTCCAGTCGTTTCTTATCCTCTCTGACTTCTGCCATTGTTGTTATTCTAACACTTTTCATTCTGCACACTGCACATACACAAATGATAAATCCATCAGAACTTTCCAGTTTACACTTTCCCAAAGAAAAACAACACGTCCAGGAAAAGTTACTGAAGGTTTTTAATGAATTGCTGAGCCAGGAGGGTACCTACACATAAAGTCAAAAGATCTGATGAACTCTGTTATTTGGGCGAAGAGGGTTCCTCAATTGCATTGCTTCATTTTTTCAAACAAATGTCACTGCATTATACATTTCTCAGAGAAACTATGATTTCCTTCACTCATCAAATTATCCTTACCCTTTGCTCTCAGTTCTTCCATTTCATCGTCACTTTCATCATCCAAGTGAAAAGAGTTCTGGGCTTGCAGTTTGTCATCTACAAATGAAAAGTCACCATAAAATTGTGAAATAGTTCTCTGCCATGATTGCATACATTTACAGCAAAACCTAAATTAGTTTTAGCTGCACAGCTATTTCAACCAAAAACTACTCAAAGTAACTGACATGATTTTCAATTTTGATATGTTAATAATTACTGGTTTTATCACACCTCCAGTTTGTTTCAATACCCTTGCTATTTCTGTTCCTGCATTTAGATCTCCCAGATCAAGTGTGTGCACTGAACAAGGACAAGTGATTTGTTTGAAACATGTCTTTCAGCGTTTTGTTTGTAACCCGTCTATTTCTTCCCATGTGAAATACGAGAATTCGTATAATTTAGTCATACTGTAAGTCATACTGCTTCCATGCATTTTATACACAGAGTTATATGATTTTCAATGTTTCAGTTAATTTTCTCATGAAGAAACAAATATTCTGAGACTCTGACACAACTTTTTTGGCATTGTGAATTAATGCAAATTAACAAAATCTACAATGAAAAATATTGACAAATGGACATTCCATTTTTCTTGCGAGCAAAAATTTTCTGTAGTGTGCATGTCAACTCACATACTATTAGATAAAATTGAAAAAAAACAAACAGATCCCACATATTGTAATATCATGGCAAATTACTGAATTGATGCAGATCTCACCATTTGATGGTTCAATAGAGTCAGGACCACCTGGTTGAAAATTGTTAAATGCCCATCTGATCAGTTCCACACAGTCTCTCTCTTCTCTATTGACAATTTCTTTGCCATCATTTGACTTTGCATCCCGTCCATTAGGACCTGCTAGATAAGCTCTGTCTGCGGCTACCTGAATGTAATAAAGATGAGATAAGATTGCCTTTTTGATGTTTATCAAGAATGGTCAGTTGTTAGTGTTTAAAGTGTCAGAAAACTTGGCATGAAAATAAGTTTTTATACAAGTAATGTACTGTCAACCAAACCTGTGTCCATTTAGCACAAATGAAAACTTTTTTAATTTCGAGTGTAAGCTGTCTGAACTTAATACTTTTAAGAGTATTTTGTGGACATTACAGACCAAGAGAATACAGTCAGCACTGAAACATGGAACCTAGAAAATAGATTCAACCTAATAAATTAAAACTTTTCGGGTTTTTTTCAGCATTTTTATTGTTAGTCCACCATTTTGTGATCTGCTCCCCAATTTATGTGGAAATATGCAGCATTCAACCAATGAACAATTTTCACTGACATTTGTTGAGTGAATTGTGCCTCTTTAATATCGGAATTCCCGTCTGGACATGACTTATAATTTTTCACGGTAAACACATCTGGAACATATGCTGTGTTTACTTATGAGCTGAGTGATAGACTTTCCATTCTGCTTCTGAGAGAAATCTGCACGGAACCAAATATTTGATATGTGGAAAGGTCTCTGTCAAATACAGAAGGTTTTCAAGTTTATAGTAACTTGCATTGAGTGGAAGAAACAACTGCAACACTAAACATCTGGTTTAATGACTGATGAATACTGGTACATCTGTGAATTAGCAGACGATAATCTTGTCTGTTCAGGATCTATGGTTTTTCATTTGTTTTTTCCAAGCAAGAAAGTCACTTTATCGTTGTCACTTTAAGTGGTGGTTGAGTGATGAGAATTCTATATTAAGGTAGTATGTGCCTCGAAAGTGAAAGACTTAAACTTTTCCTCAAACTTTCCTCAAGGAATCTTTCAACTGTACTGTTTCACTAAGCAAACTTTCATGCTAGAGAATCAATTACCGATATTCTAAATTCAAAATGGATGCCTTGTGTTAACTTTATAGAGAAAAATAAAATTTTCCATTTTCAAAAAACTAAGATGGTAAATACGGTATTTTTCTTACACCAAAAGCATTAAAATGAGCCCCCACAAGTGGTAGATCAGAAAAGAATTGTTAAAGTTTTGAGAGTGCAAATATTTGTCCCCGAGGCACATTGTACCTTAAGTAAATCTCCAGTAGCAGAAGTTCTGAAGAAACTCAACCTGCACAAGTTGTACCGGCAGGTTCCAGCCTTGTGACTATATCAAATCCTTGGTGAAAACAAAAGATTCTAACACCATAGCTACATGACATGAGATTTCAAATAAAAAAAAAGCTTCTTAGGCTACAAAAAATACATGACATGAGATTTTGACACCCAGGCTACAATAAAGATACACATGAGATTCTAACACAATGGCTACAAAAAAGATACACGACATGAGATTCTAACACAATGGTTACATAAAAGATACATGACATGAGATTCTAACACAATGGCTACATAAAAGATACATGACATGAGATTCTAACACAATGGCTACAAAAAAGATACATGACATGAGATTCTAACACGATGGCTACACAAAAGATACATAACATGAGATTCTAACACAATGGCTACATAAAAGATACATGACATGAGATTCTAACACAATGGCTACACAAAAGATACATAACATGAGATTCTACCACAATGGCTACAAAAAGATACATGAGATTCTAACACAATGGCTACAAAAAAAAACATGACACGAGATTCTAACACAATGGCTATAAAAAAGATACATGACATCATGACAGAGATTGAAAAAGTCACCTTTAAGGCTTCACAAACAGCAGTATTATAAGTCTTCAACCGATGGAAGATAGCTGCACTGTAATAATCTTCAAAGTGTTTGAAATGCTTCAAATTGATTTCATCTACCTGCAATGAGGGAAATCAAATTCACTTATGACACAGGCAGCCCACAATACAAAAAGGTAACAAAAATCTTTGAAGATAATTTACAGATTTCATGAGGTGTTCAAATAAAGAATTCATGGGCACATGACATTTTCAGTACAATAACCAGACTCTAAAATTTTCAAATAAAAAAAAATAACAAATGAAATATAATATCATAGAACTACAAGCTACCTAAAAGCAATGAAAATATCTTCAGGTCAATTATCAACATCTGCAATTTCTATATTTCACAATCTGTCACAGCCACTTACCAAAGAAATCTTGGAATCTCCATACCAGTTTACCCATTTTTGATTAACTCCTGCTTCTTTACATTCAGCATTTGGTGGAGCAATTACCCTGCCCGGCCACCATGGATAACCTCTCAGTTTACCCCAGACAAGCTGTCCAAATCTAAACTCCGGATCCAGCTGATGCAATTGAGAAAAGACCACGGAATTGTCAACTCCAGCAAAGGTTGTCACAATACAACTTACACATAATGCAAGATTTTGGTCATTCAATATCCTCCTTTGAATAAGACTCATTTTTGGCTTGATTTGCATATTCAAACTATACCAATCATTATGCCTTGCACAATATGCATTCATTAATTTAGGAAATTAAACATTAGGTGACAATTTGTGGCATATGCATCACTATGCTGTTATGAATGGAGCTCAAGATGATGATAGAATAAAATTCACCGTCACAGAACATGAACACCACACCAATTACACAATACATAGGGAGGTTTACACTGATACATGAACCAGTAGGTATAATTCTTTGATTCTGACAAGTATTAAATAAACAAACATAAAGGACAACAAACAAACACACAAAACAGAAACATACAAATACACACACCAAGTCCTATTACATTTAGGGGAAATGCAAGCTGTCTGTGTGGTACAGAACAAGTAGTGTTGTGACATTGCTATACAGGCCAGCCTGAGGTTACTATTTTGTAAGTTACTATATTAAAGAGCAATTCTTATTACATTGCTTCATCTCAAAATACAGGTTACTGTTGTGAGAATTCAACCATTTGAAGCTTACCTCCACCACTATTGGCGCCTTGGACTTTTCTCTGTCAGTTCCAACCTTTCGCTTAGCTGGCTTATCAGCTTTGATTACACAGTTTGCTCTCATCAGTTTCTTTGTATTCTGTAGGAAAAGAAATAAGATGAAGCATCTCATTAAAAGTATACTTACATACAGAGTGCCCGCTAAGCCAATTTGACGCGTCATGACGCAGGGCAAACCAGCCTGACGCATTTGAAATTACAAGTAATCTTATGCGTCACTGACGAAGCTGCAAAAAGCCTACCAATGACTAGAAATGCTTAGCAGATTCATAATTTACACAGAAAACATGTTTTCCTATAGTTTTGGGTCAAAAAAATATCTGAAAACGCCATTTCTGTAAGGTCTCTGCATTGATACTAGGTACAGATAGTAAACTTATCTTGCCGATCGATCGATGGGCAAGGAGGCAGCCATTGCACCTCTTCTCACTAACTCACGCAAGAGTATTAGGAATCGAGAAAGATATACGACCATAGAGGGCACTGTACTTCTTGCTGCTGAGTTTTTAGTTATAACCTGTTCATGCATGCAATGACACACAGCATGTCAACTTTTCTTCAATTTGACTCAAAAAATTTTTTTTCCACCTGCCCTTAGAGGGCACACTGCTTATATATATATATATATATATATATATATATATATATATATATATATATATATATATATATATATCTGTTGAGGTACTCTCATATTAAAGGTATACTGTAACCTGTTCCAATTTTGCCATAGTTACCATGGAAAGAGAAAATCTAACCAATCAGAGATTTTAAGCGGGTGGCTGCTTTTAAAAAACAGCACCCTCACATGGGCATTTTGAATACCAAGGAACGCCCCTTTGACCATATATGGGCATATTTAGATTACAGGTGACTGTATACCTTTAACCCTTTTCCTGCCAAGTCCATATTTCATCATCAGGGCAAGATGGTTTAAATGCATATTTAGTGAAACAAAACATATTCCATATGGTGTATTTTAACATTATATTGACTTTGAAGACTGTTGAAAACATAAATACTGTGACTTGATTTTTATGGACTAAAGATGCTGTAACAGACCAAGCCAAGTGGGTGAAAATACATCATGTTTTGGCTCAATACCGCTTTCTACTGTATTGGCTAATGGGGAAGTGATACTGTCTGGCAGGAAAAGGGTTAAAATGGTCTGCAGTATTTTTGTTGCCAGTCATATTCTAGTTTTCCTTGATTTTCCAATTTTTAAATCTTTGCATGTTAGTTTGTAAAGATTTATTTTGATGACAATACTTCAACATTTTTTACCTATTTTAATAAACAAAACATCTTACCTGAACTGTATAGCGAATTTGAAAGAATTTTTTCAAAATGACAGGCAAGAAAATCTTTTGGCAAGGGACTATAAATTTCTTTCTAATAGAAGTTAGGCTGTAATTGGTCATTTGAATATATATGGAAATGGTATTTTGTACTGAATATTCAAGTGGTAAAATTTTTACCTGTTTCTGCTGTCCTGTTTTTCCGCCAGCTTGCAGTTTGTCCACTTTTTTCAAAGACACTCTAGGACGCAGCAATGTGCCATTTGATTCTCTTAGTTGTGCTTGGCGCTGTGAAGAAATAAAACACAGAAGTTATTTGTAAACCTCCATATGAAAGTAAGAATGTTCATATCACTTGACATATTGTTTTTGAAGCATTCTTCTTTCTTAATTATTGATACCGACAGTCAAAAGATGGGGACTGAAATGTACAGCAGAAGCTCTGTGATCAAATTTCTCAGGTTTTTGTTAAAAGAGAGTTGCAATCTTCTAAACAGAACACATATTTTTATATCATGTAACTCATGAAAGAATGCTGTCATTTCCTGCGATGCCAGCAGACAAAAAACTTTTCCTATGTTGTATATATATATGCTCACTTTTGTTGTGTCAGCACTTGAAGTATCGTACAAAAAATGTTAGTAATTGTTTTTAGTAAAAAACCCCACACATACTTGATGTCGCAGACAAAGTTTTGGTAGGCATTCACCATCTTGTTTATCTTTTCTATTGACTACAATCTGGTTTCCTGCTTTATATTTGTCTTGTGTTTCCTTTCCATCAATGTCTGCTTTCTCTTCTGCATTGTTTGCTGTTGCTAGGCAATGACCTATTTTCCATTTATTCCACACTGCAGATTCAGTCATGTCATCATCATTCTCAACCAAAATCACATCAAGATTTGGTTGATCTTGTCCACTACTGGAAGTACCAGTGACAGTAGGGGTGGCATCCCCTCCAGGGACTCTACAGCTTTTATTCTTCACCTCTGCAACATCACACAGTTGTCTCATCTGAGATCTCCTACAAAGTACACCATATTTGTTATTTTTCAGCATTGCAACATAACAGGGATGGTTGATCTGAGATCTCCTTCCAAGTACTTCATATGTGTTATTTTTCCTCTTGGCAACACCATGGAGTTGTTGTTTACGAGATCTCTTACTCAGTTGACTTGGTCTTCCAAGCTCCAATTTGCTAAATTGCTCTCTTGTCTGCTGGAGATCACTTTGTTTCTTTGATGCCTTTTTTTTCACTGCCACACACTCATTTCCAAAGAAGAGTATATTTCTTTTCTGCCCTCTCCTAGCTTTGCTAACACTATTGCTACTTGTTCCTCCATCATCCTTCCCAGCATTATTGTTACTTGTCTTTCCATCATCCTTCCTACTTGTCCCTCCATTGTCCTTCATAGCAGTATTGCTACTTGTCCCTCCATTGTCCTTCCAAGCAGTATTGCTACTTGTCCCTCCATTGTCCTTCCAAGCAGTATTGCTACTTGTCCCTCCATTGTCCTTTGTATCGTCCTTCCTAGCAGTGATCTTGCTCTGAATTCTCATGCCTTTCATGTCAAGAAAAAAGATGAGCCCACATTACATGCATGTTTGAAGCTACATCATATTGTTCTCTTTTTTCGTGTTCAGTATACTGTACAGAATCACCGTCATTTCTTACTGTGTGAAAAATGCAGGATTATCATATGACAACATATCATTGCCAACAAAGAACAAAAGATAACCCTTTTCAGGAGAACATCGTACCCAAAAATCCTACATTATCAACTTCCTAGACAGATTACTTGAAACACTGAGTGGTCTGGTTTTTGGTATCTTTGTGCCATAAATGTCCAGGTAATATCAGCCCTCATATATGACAGTACAACTCATACATAAACGTATAGCTTTATTTCTCAGAAAACATGCACTTACCTGAGTTGTTGGCAGAGACAACTATTTCTGATCTTTGTCGCCTTCTCCAAGACCTTTGAACCTTTACATGCTGTGAACATGAATTATAAGAATTCATTAAGTATTAAGAATGAAGACACGTACTTGATAATAGTCAAATGAGAAATGATTCCGAAGAGAATAGAAGTTGTTTACCCAAACTATACAAACTTGGAAGGGTAAACTGTTCAGATGTTTGCCTTATCAATTATTAAATGCAAGGGTGGCTTTGCAGAGCAAGGACTTGATCAAACTTCATTAGTCATTTATATTCTACAATAAATCATATTGTCATTAATAAAGTAGATGGCATGCCAGGGTCACAAATCACCCGCCAAGAGTGATCAGCGGTTTTAGGCTGCTTATGTAGCCTCTGTCTTATGAAGTTTGACAAATTTTGACTACTGACATGATCCATATGTTCAGCAGAAGATCATGGCTACCAACGAGTCCGATAAGTGAAAAAATAGTCAAATTATTTATCATTAATTTCTACCGCCAGTTTGTTGATTTCGTTCAAGTACCGAGAATTATCTTGTAGATGTTTGTGAACTCTATTAGAAATACTGATACAAGGTTATTTGTGTAGGTACATGTATTGACATCATACTTTGCTAGAAGTAAGAGCCATGTCAAAGCTTTGTATTGTTGTATGCAGATAAGAATGGACAGTGAAATTGATCTATATGTTATACACTTGAGTAGTTGATTTGTAAAGTTGTTTCTAAAATTTACTACTAGGATTCATAATTTTAGTTGATTTGCGGCAAACAGCAGACAGATGATAGTGTTTCTTCACAATAGGCTTCTAACTGCTGATATAAAGCAATAAAGTAGGAACTGATTAGTGTCCAGGGTTCCCCTACCTATTCGCCAATTAGCCAAACGCTACAGAAAGTTAAAAATGGCTACAGAAATTCCAGTTTGCCCAATGTGGTGGCTACTGAATTCTTACATCTCCTCAACAGAAAACTGCACAGCTATAAACAATAAAATGTTGTAAGATGTTGAAATAGTTTACTCTCTTTCTACAAAGTTACAAATTCCCTGGTATGTAAAACAAACACTCTTGCTATTTGATACTTACTGGTTACAATACACCATGGACCTAAGGGGCCCTTGGATAATTAATATATGCACACGGCAAACGTTGTAACTTCCGCATTTAGGGGAGGGGGTTTGGGTGTATTTCGATTACTGTGCACAAAAATTGCACTACATGTTTTCATATCAACATCTCGCTCATGTTTTACTGTATCACAAAATATCACACTATATTGTTTCGGCGTGTACCAGTAGTGGATTTGGTCAAGTATTTCTGTCTGTTGGTTCTCCACTAGGTGACTGAGTGCTTTATGTTGTGGGTTCGAACCCGACTGAAAACACTGTATATTCTTAACCACATAATTACCGATTGCATAAAGGTATGATACAGAATGAGGCTGGGTTGGATTTTCGCGCTTCCAAACTTTCGTTTAGGAGGGGGGGGGAGGGGGTTTGAGGCCAAGCGCACTTAGTTTTGTTTACTGTGCGCATGCTTTAATTATCCATGGCCCCTAACATCCATGAATGCACTGAGGTTTGGCTTTGCCTCTGTGAGTCTGGTTCATCCTTGAGTCTATCAAAAGTTTTACCTACTTTGCTAGAATCAAAATTTGGCCTGCAACTTCACTACTCAGTTTGACAGTAAAAACCATAATTTTATTTTTAAAGGAAACTTTCACAAACAGACTCACAAAACAAAGGAAAAGGAGAAAACTGAGGTTTTCTGAAAGGTGAAGTCCAGGTCATCTCATCATGTAATGTATTGCATGAAGACCCCTTAAGTACACAATTATAGTTCAAAAGAAATGTGATCCAATAGGTCAAAGGTGATTTTGGTGCCTTGCAATTTAAATGGCATTCAGCTTGACAGTCATTTTTAAATTAAATTTCATTAAGAGTCATGGCAAAGGGAAATTGTCAACAGTAGTTGCAGTACGCATATCCATTTTCAAATCATAAAGTTTGTGAATTGCAATTTTGCATGTTAACATTAAAGCAACAATTCAAAAGTAGGAGAACCCTCATTTGGCAGCAAGTTTGCAGCAAGTTTGCTGCAAATATGCAGTAAGCATATAGCTTGCAGAAAGGAGTTGCAGAAGTTTGCAGCTAGCTGTGGCCCTGTGGCAAACCCTTAAATCAATTTGCAGCAAATTTGACAGTTCTTTGGTTACTTGCCAATGTAATACAAACTCGGATCAATCAGCTGTTGACCTACTACGTGAACACCAGAACACCAATGAAGACAGTGCAGATTAAAGTGACAAGGAGAATGAAGAAGGAGAAAATGAACCCAAGATTGCCAGCCTATCATCAGCTTCAGATGCAGTGGACGACCTTAAGCAGTTTGCACTTCACCATGGCCATGAAGATCTCCTCAACCAACTACTTAACATCAACAATTTGCTGAACCAGAAAAAGAGTCAAGCTGCTGGATTTGCCAAACAGTCAAAGATCAGTGACATTTTCAAATGAGGAACACTATTTACTCTTTGTAAACAATAATGCTAATTTCTTGTTTGCGATGCAGTTTTCAAATAAAACCGCATGTGATATGTTGAATAATAAAATGTATCTGGTTGTAATGAAATATGATATTTTGATGTATAAATAAAGTATACATTTCTTGATTGATGGCCAATGTTTCCTTGATGTCTGTGTGTATGTATGTTGCATGTGTTTATGAACTATAAGTGTGATTGTGTAGCTGCAAATTGCCTACCCCTAATAAATATTCATGAATAATTGAATACGTTAGTAAACCTCCATATAAAGACCACCTGTCCATAAAGACCATACAGCCCCAGTCCATTGACCGGTCTTTATACACAGGTTTGACTGTATAAATATACCAAACATGAGCTAAAAGTATGACTGATTTATCTATGCTGCAAGAAATTTTGTTATTGTGGCTTGATGAAGCAAATTAAAATTGGACAGAATTGAAATAAAATGGTTGTATGCCAGTAGCCATGTTTAATCAAATTGCATATCAACTGACAGAAATCAATATTAAGTAACCCATTTTCCTACCAAGTCCATATTTCACCATCAGGTAAAGATGGTTAAAATTAATGAAACACAACATATTCCATATGATGTATTTTAACATAGTACTGTACATTTGAAGGCTGTTGAAAACATAATACTGTAAAGTTGATTTATTTTGGACAAAAGCTGCTATAACATACCAAGCCAAGTGGGTGAAAATACATCATGTTTTGGCTCAATACCGCTTTTTATTGACTTGGCTGATGGGGAAGTGATACAGTTATTACTGTCTGGCAGGAAATGGGTTAAGATTGTAGTTAGAGACTAGAGTGACACTGTGAGGCCACACACTCAGCGAAGATTTGGCATAGCAACATGAATTGCCGGTTGAATCTACGATTGAAGGCACCATTAGGAATTGTGCAAATGCACAAATATGACATTGTTGCCAGAAGGAGAGATCTGCATGACAAATAAAAGTGCCGCCAACTGGTAAATTTCATCAATATCGCAAAATCATTACAAAACATGTTTTGAAGGCTGATATACTGATTTTACTTATTTTTCACCTTGACCTAAAATTCGGAGGGGAAAGTAGAGCTGTTCATAACTGCCCTTCCACTGGCATACATGGAAAATGTGCCATCCTACTGAATTTTGATGCCCACTGCCCTCCAGTATCTATGGTCTGCCCACTGCCCTCCCCCACGACTGAAATTCCCCGTTGCTCACTAGATTCCAACTGAACAGCATAGATAAACGCAAAAACCGTGCGAGCAGCTAGCAGCATACCTTGGAACATTGCTCCCCTCTAAGCTAGGCGCTTAATCTCCCCTCAAGTATTATCGGCCACGGCTTTCCCTCCCCTCTCCGTAAACTGTACGTATTTTCCGGTACCCGCTGTCAAAAACTTTCTCCCAGCCCACTGAAAAAAATGAAATTTCTTCCCCGCCCACTGTAAATGTCGATTTTTTTTCTCCCCGCCCGCTGATTAGTTTTGAAAATTGTCCGCCCGCTGAAAAACTACACAGGAACACCTTTCTGCCCGAACAGCTTAGTTTGCAGCACGTGCTGATAACTGAAAAATGTTTGATGTGGGGAAGAAATCTGACAAATCTCACCAGAGAGTCAGAGGCTTTCTGTTTTTGTTTCCTATCTGTTTCTCTACTGCTCGATTCCATGACTTCTTGTCTTCGTATCCCGTGTTTCTTTTTTCCAATGTTGCTACGCTTGCTGCAGTTGTATCTTGCAGGATCTTGCCGGATTTGCTCAATGAATTTGTTCATCCAGTCTCCTTTGGCTGTGGACGCCTTGCTTGCCGCCCTTTTCGTGCTTTTGCGAACAAACCCTGTCCTTGCCATGCCGGTTACTTTGCCAGGAGCGGTTCTGATGTACCGTCGCCGATTAGCTACCGTGTTACTGAGATAGGTAAATCTTGGACTTCGACCTTCCATTCTGCAAGATGGAAATACAACTCAACTCGTCAAGTGTATTTGCTACGATACGAAGGGTTGTGTGAACCATCCACTGTCGTGCGAAGGTATACGAGAGATGCGCAAATTTGGATTCCGAATGACAACAAGTTCACTGCCAGTGTTGTCTGCTAACATACCCATTGGCCAAGAAAAATAAAAAAACTGTTTCTCATCCTCACATACGTCAATTCAGACCCGCTGCGTCAACCTTTTTTTTCTGCTCATAAGGAAATAAAATTTAAAAAACCCGCAAAAATACGCGAAGATAGTGCATAACACTGTGCTGCATATAACAGAACTGTAAACAAAATAACTGACACTAACATTCCATTCAGAACTGCACAGATATGTAATTGTTATACTATATAAGCTGTGCATTGCTGCACTAAAAACACAGAAGTCTTGCTATTCAAAAATACTAAAGCAACACTACTTTGCATTTATCTCTGCGTGCATCCCTATGTTGTTTTCACTTTTTTGCGCGTTCTTGTTGGTTGAAGAATAAAAAAGAAGAAGAAAAAGAGCATGCAGTGTCACCGCATCATTTATGCAATATGTCTAGGATGAGAAACAAACTTTTTATTTTTCTTGGCCTTACCATGATCTACGAATGTTCGATTCCCGGCGTATGCCATCACGTATACCTCGACCCGCTGCCATGCCAGGACAGACAAGAAAGATAACTTTCCCACGTTCAGTTCACGAATTCATTTGTGAACAACTAAACGGTAGGCGCGTACGTGCCTTCGAGAGTACGCCCGAGGAGGTAGCAGAGAACAAAACCGTGCAGTCATTAAAAATGCAAAATACTTCTACCCCAACTATTAAACTGAATAGCATATGACAACACACTTCGAGGTTTGTGGAAAAGTATTGTACAAGAAATCAAATATTGACACACAAATCTGACGGGACTGCTGCTCCATGCTGAATTATTAGTAAATACACACACAGGTAACACTTCAACATTGCGCGCCTGCATCACTTCTCACAAACTAAACATGTACTGAAAATTGTCCGATGATATGGCAACCGTAATAAGCAGATCGACAGACCGTGCCAGTGCGAGCGGCACATTTTCAAAATATTGGCGCATCCACCGAAGCGATGAACTCCTCCAGACTCAAACTGCAGCAACAACACAACTTTACCTTCTTTGGTAATAACACAAATTGTCAAGGGTGCCTTCCGATTGCAAACTTCTTTTTCCTCTTTCACGGTTGAACATATTCCTATGATTCCCAGCTATTACTTCACAACTTCCAGCGCTGGGTCACTCTGAGTTTTACACTGATACGGTGATGCGATGTGACACACAGTTTCCTGTCCGTAGCATGCAGCCAATGAATCGTACTCCCTTGGAATACCTATACATTACGATAGTTCATGTTCACGACGAAAGCATTTCGAGAAGTCATGACTCGAATTGTGTACTCAATTGGAAGATGGTGACTAGAAAATCTACGTTCAAAGGCAAAATGAGAGATCTGAGTGGGCAAGTAAAATGTGTGTAATGTAAATTGCGGGTCACCACTCAATAGGCGGAAAAGCCAATATTTTTTAAAGGCCAAACTAATTAAATTCTTTGTTTTGCGTCCCCACCCGCTTAGGTTTTTAAGATTTTCATGAAAAACACACACAGTGTATTTTAATATGAAATTTTATAATTTTAGGACATAACAGCTTAGCTTTTCTGAACTAAAATTTTTAAACAATTTTTTATTTGCTGCAATCAAATTACCTTGTGTTAATTTTCTTGTGTGTGTTTTTCAGCCGCTTAGATGATATAGACGCGTACCTTTTCCCATTTTGAGTGGACGCAAAACAAAGAATTTAATAACTTTGGCCTAATTCGCATGGGTAAGAGCTCGAGATGCGGGAGTATGAAGCCAACTTATGCCACAGGCGGCCCAATCACTATTAATAAGCTTTTTAATTTGAGTTTTTCTCAGTTTTCTCTATCGGTTCTTCTCCTTTCCTTCATGCTCTGACTGATCGTAGTAAATAAAAATAAATGACTTTATAGCCTAACCTAGCCTCTTGACTCTTTATTTATTTTACACCCCATTACAAGGACGTTTATCTCTCATATACACACATCTTGTAATTGATAGTCAACAGGACTAATTATGCTAATCCGTGGACTTATCAGGGACTTTATGGGTTAGTCAACAACGCAAAAGATAGGAAAGGTTACTAATTCATTTACATCTCTATCTTTGCAATGTTGACCAACCCTTGATAAGTCCACGGATTAGCATAATTAGTTGTGTTGACAAGATGTGTATTTGAGAGATATTAAAGCATCCTTGTAATGGGGTGTAAAATAAATAAAGAGCCAAGAGGCTATAGGTTAGGCTATATTATATAAGTCATTTATTTTATTTACTACGACCAGTCAGAGCATGAAGAAAAGGAGAGGGACTGATAGTGACAGAGAAAACTGAGAAAAACTCAATAATAAGGTTATTAATAGTGATTGGGCCGCCAGTGCTTACGCTCGTCCGGCCAAGCACACAATCCACTTGTATCCGCCAATGAAAACGTGCGTACTACACCTGTCGGCCCTCATAAGCTCAGTTCGAAGTGACCGAAACAAACAGAGAAGCGATCGCGAGGTCAAGCTTCTCTGTACGATCTTGAGTTTTTTAAAGCGCACCAAGGAACAAGAGAAGAGTAATTACGTAGGTTTGAACTGTTTTCGAAGGTAATGGCCTGATTTTTTCTTACGAAAAAACTTCTCGATTTATTACAGTTTGAATTTTATAAGGCCGACGTGCGTTGCACTGCCATTGGCGTCAATGTGCACACTATAGCCCTGCGTACGATGCTGTGTGTTCCGCTACAGCTAATAGCCCCGCTCACGTGAGCGGGGCTATTAGCTGTAGCGGAACACACAGCATCGTACGCAGGGCTATGCACACTACAGCTGGAGGTATGATATATACTGCTTTTCATGTATTCATTCCATACATGAACAAAATTAAGTAAACATATTTTCGACTGATACAGCTATTGTTCATGTTCCCTTGAAAAATTATGTCCATATGGCTAAAAGGTATTTTGCAATGAAGTCGAGCATTTTTTTCGGTTTATTTATGTTCTCCACAACTGTGTTGTGTAGTGTGAACAGCGCCCCCAACTGCCTCTGTGGGTTGCTAGGGTGATCTCCGCATCGGAACACGCCTGATCGATTACTACCGCCATACTAACTACATCGTACAGCTACAAGCTCCGATATTATATATATATATACTCGCTCACTGAGAAGCCAGATACCTAGACTGTCTGAACAGACGTATTATTCCTGTTCTGGAGAGTACATCTTGCTTCACCACGGTGAGTACATATATTCACACCCGGCTATCACTTCACTGGCGCTGCGAGCAAAAGCTCCGAACCAGACGTGGGGTGCTAGCCACTTTTTCTAATTTTGCACGAGGCGATTCAGAGTTAGACTCGTCCATCGTGCCGCGGTCCACTGCCCTTGGGTTTAGGGAGTGATCGCTGCGAAATTTTTTAGTTTTTGACTTCCCCAGCTAGCCTTTTCTCTCCCAAGAAGGAGGAGGAGACGGAGGTTTTGGGGCAAGTCATATTTTTTGTACGGTGTGGTGCGATCACAGGGTACACGGGCTTGTTGTTTGTTTGTGTTTGTTTGTGTGTATGTTTGTGTTTGTTTATTTATTTTAATAAATAACAGCGAAAAGCTGTTTTGTTAATATTTGTCAATAAAGAGCAGTTTATTTGTTTATTTGTTTATTTATTTATTTATTTATTTGTTTGCTTGTTTGTTGATACGTATTTCCGATGGTTAGGGTTAGGGTTAGGCTTAAGTTAGGGTTAGGGTTAGGGTTAGGGTTAAGTTAGGGTTAGGGTTAGGGTTAGGGTTAGGCTTATTCACTCCCACTATATATGGAGACAAGGGGAGCAAGTGGGATTCCAACATCTGTATTTTCAAGTCAAGAAAAACACACCAAATAAATGCCGGACAATTGAAATATTGGGTTTGTGGCAGCATCATGTCCTGTACTTACCACACCTATCCTTTAATTCGATGGAAAGGGCAAAAATCGGCGATATTTAGCATCTTTCTCCTTTGATTCGTACAGTTTGTACGGCAAAACGTAAGTGTCACACTTTGGCGGGTTAGTACGTCAGTGAAATTCAAATCGGACCAATCAGATAGCTTGTTAGCCCTGCCTTGGCCCGAACTGGAGACGTTACCGTTGTGGGGCTCGAACCAGGATGATTTTACTTTGGCGCTTTTTGCCATGTTCATTTTCCCTTTACGAATCGTCGACAACTTTGTATGCCGCAACATTCACTTTGGTCTTATGAGAAGAAGGTTCCACTAGAGTACTTCAACTATACATCTGTGCGAAACGCACTCATTTCCAATCAGTTCGTGAGATATGCGAGCCTAGATGGACAAAAACATGAGCGTAAACCCGGAAGTAAACAAATACAGAGAGACCGTCGCCACGCCACGGTTGAATTTCCGCGGCTGGAAAAGTTGTTCTTGGTATTGGTTCAATTCTAATAGTTTTCTAGCTATCGACAGTAAACTACGGGCAGTAACCTTCCAACTACGAACAATACTGTACTCGTCCGAGTATACTATAAGCCCCTGGTTCGGCAACACTGAACAGTGAACGGTGGTAAAAACTGGAGGGGCTCGAGTATCCCATTTTTTTCTGCCACGCCACCACGGTCGCTTAACTTATGCTAATTTTATGCACGATTTTTTCAACTCCTCTGGATGTGTCTATCGCTTTCCAAATCAACTTTATCCAAAGGTATTGATTACACAATCTCTGAATACAGAAGTGAAATTTGGTAAAATTTCAGCGTCGAAAAAACCCCAAACTTGAAACAAAGACGTCATGTACATGTATGCTGCTGATCTGCTGATCTGAGTGAACTGGCATGGCATACTGCCCACACGGAAAGGCAACTCAATATTCCTGTATCAAACCGTATACATCTTGTGAAAACAACAACATAGCAGTGATTGTAATAGTGACCAGGAAAAAAAGCTTCACAAATGAAAGGATAATTAATTGCTTCAAACAAAAGCAACTGCATGTTCACATAAAAACAGACATCGTGGTCGTCAATGAAAATAAACCATGGCAGACGTGTGTGAGACTATTCTATTTAGACGACGGGGTGAGCAGGGTCAAAGAATCAGAAAGTACTGGAAAACGTGTCATTTTCCTTACGTTGCTGTCAAGGGAACTCGAGTTTCCCATTGTTTTTACACCTTTTAATGGTTAAAGTATGATCCGTTGTCATGAACAGTGAATCAACGACTTTTTTGTTGCATTCTCGATATCTGCGAACACGTATTAGTCACAGGCACGACTGCATCTTGCTGTGGTATAGTCGCTTGAGAACTGGCGTTCGCGTATACTGCTGTGAGTCTAACAAGCTGCCTGATTGGTCCGATTTGAATTTCTCTGACGTACTAACCCGCCAAAGTGTGACACTTACGTTTTGTCGTACAAACTGTACGAATCAAAGGAGAAAGATGCTAAATATCGCCGATTTTTGCCCTTTCCATCGAATTAAAGGATAGGTGTGGTAAGTACAGGACATGATGCTGCCACAAACCCAATATTTCAATTGTCCGGCATTTATTTGGTGTGTTCTTCTTGACTTGGAAATACAGATGTTGGAATCCCACTTGCTCCCCTTGTCTCCATATATAGTGGGAGTGAATAAGCCTAACCCTAACTCTAACCCTAACTTAAGCCTAACCCTAACCCTAACTTAAGCCTAACCCTAACCCTAACCCTAACCCTAACTTAAGCCTAACCCTAACCCTAACCATCGGAAATACGTATCAACAAACAAGCAAACAAATAAATAAATAAATAAATAAACAAATAAACTGCTCTTTATTGACAAATATTAACAAAACAGCTTTTCGCTGTTATTTTATTAAAATAACAAATAAACAAACACAAACATACACACAAACAAACAAACAAACAAACACAAATAAACAACAAGCCCGTGTACCCTGTGGTGCGATCGTACGGCTTTGATTTTTTCACGCAACCACGGGAAAGCCAGTCCGTAGTGACGCGGCTGCCCAAACACGCGTGATATCAAAGAACAGTTTTCAATCAGAGCAAGTGAGCTCTCACTGTTCCAAAATTAGAAGGGAGACGTAAGTCAGACCCTCTCACACTAGTTTTTGTCCATTTTGTGCAAGGATTTTTGTAGCAAATTGCCGTAGGGTGCGTTTTGGAAACGTTCGGCCCTTGCTCAAATTCTCTCACTGAATTTAACGCGCGCTGGGAAAATTCCGTCACGTGACTCAGGATTCGCGCCACAGGTTGGTTCGGCTGTCGCCTGACGGTGCCCCGTACAGCGTGATTGCATTTGATTCTTTTTGTTGACGTTTACCGTTCTTATTTTTGTGTGAAAACAAGGATCATTATTTATTTTCGAGTTTTATTTTCAATAAAGATTTTTGTTGTTTAAAATCTAAGCTGGTGTTGCTAACGTCAGCCAGCGGTGTGATAGGGAAGTGTCTGTGTGTGTGCTTGCAAGTATACCGGGCCCTCTCTATCAGGTACATACCATAAATTTCGCACTGGGTGGCGCCCCTCCTAGACCCTTTATAAGCAACTATTGTTTTGTAAGGGAGGTATAGGGTTGTATACCCAGTGCAATATTTTGACACAGATTTTGACAATTGTTGAGCTCAATAAATTTTTGGAAAACATCGTTGTCCATTGGGTTTTAAAGTGCAACCCCACTTTGTGACATTTTGAGCTCCAATACCAGACCAAGACAATTATTACCCAGAAGTCCTCAACTGCAAAAATTATTACCACCACAATGGAGTTTATAGAGGACAAGATAGACATAAATAATTGCAACCCAGACACACTGCTTGCTTTACCTGGGGTTGGCAGAAAAACAGCAAAAGAAATTATGAGACTTAGGGACCAACCTGGGGGGATCACCCCGAGGGGGCTAGAGAAAATCAGAAATTTCAGACCCCAAGCTGACTTTTTTGACATGATTGCCTATGGGCCGAAGACAACAGGTGCCCAACGTAGGGAATGTCACACCATCGACTATGACACCAGGGGAGGGGATGATTGGGCGACAAAAACAGCCCGGGACTGGGATGAAGAAGATTCCCTATCGCCAGTCCCCGTCCCTGAACTAGCCCAGAAAGTAGATAGGTTAAGCCAAAGCTATGACAACAGCATGAAAAAACGAGCCAACCAAAGGCTAGAAAACAACGACGTGGGTGACGAACAACCCCACAGGGAGGTAAGGATGGGACGAATGGTTAACCCCTCCCACTATCCATCCGGCTATGATTTCCTTTCTGACGGCGATGACTGGCACCCTCACCGCTCAAAGAGGGGAGAGGGGGAACACCGTCGCCACAGCGCACAGGCCCGCAGACCAGCGAATGCGGACTTTTCTTCAAGAAGAAAACTAGATGGGTTCTATAACGAACCTGACGACAACGATGGTGAGGAAATAATTTACCGTTCGGAGAGGCGAAGCCGGTGCATGGACCAACCTTACTCCCATGACTATAGCGCGTACCGCACTCCGCCGCCACCCTATCCCCTGAGTCAAAGGAGGGACTCCCCAGATAGGGAAACTCGCCAAAGACGTAGCAGGGCCAGGGAAAGCGTGAGGAGAGACCAGCCCCATCGGGCGATAGCATTGGGCCCTCCCACAGCTAGAGGGAGCCCGCGCTATGGCACAAAGGGGAAATGGTCCGGACTCGATTCTAATTCAGAGGACACTGATGAAGATGTCCCCCCACCTACCCACCGAGATAGAGAAGCTCCGCTCAAGCGGGTTACGCTACCGAAGACGCTGACTTTCTCGGGAGAAAAGGGAAGGAAGTGGGGCGTTTTCTATATGAAATTCACGAACTATTCAGACGCCCTAGACTGGTCGGATAATGAACGAAAACATTATCTGTGTCGGTGTTTGGGTGGAACAGCTCATGAAATGTACACTTCATTGATAGAACAGCAAGGAAATATCAGTTACCAGCAACTCATTAGCACATTAGCCAAGCACTTCAGTCAATCAGACATTGTCACCTCTACACCATTGGGGTCGCCCTATTGGCCAACTATAGATTTGATTGACAACTTGAAGGACCAGAATGAACGGCTTCAAAGAGAAATAGTGCAGTTAAAACAGCTGAACGAGTCTCAGATTGAAGATTTTGAAGAAATCACTGATTCCTTGCAGACGAAGTATGACCAGTCAGAGGAAGACAAAGACATCTTGATTTGGGAAAAGGAGGAAGTGACGTCAGAGCTTCAGAAACTTGGGAAAAACCTTGAAGAAAAGCAGAAACAGTGTTCTGTTGTCATCAACGAAAATAAGGAACTAAAAGTTCAAATAGAAAATCTGGAAACTGAACGTCAGGAAGTCTTTCATGCGGAACAGAGACTGGTCAAGATGAACAACATGCATAGAAGTGAAATGGAAATTCTTGAAAAGAAATTGGAACCGAGTGAGGAGAAGAACAGACAACATCAGGAGCTTCAGGCACGACTTAACAAGACCATTCTGGCAATGTCAAGCGTCAATAATGACACTGTAAAAGCATATGAGGGGAGACTTGAAAATATGGAAGAAGCAAGGAGCAACATGCAGAAACAAATTGACACATTGAAAGAACAGAATGATTTCCTTACTTCTGAAATGACTGCAAGTGAATTAGAGTACAAACATCAAGCCAAAGAATTTGAAGATACCATTCAACAAATGACGGACACATTGAAAGAAGAAGAAAAGTATATTTCAGCCCTCACAGATGAAAATGCTTGTCTTAAGAGACTTGTTGACAGCAAGCAAGAGAAAGCTTCACACTTTGAAGAGGTGACACAGGAGCTTGTTGCAGCAATGGCAGAGCTGGACTTCTATAAAAAGAAAGTCAAGAATTTGCAGGAAGAGTTGACACCATTGAAAGAAAAGAGTCGTCATATCCAACCCATATTATCCGAGACTTGCACTCTTGACATCATCACTGAGCTGACATCAGAAGTTAACAATCTTAAAAGGGAAGCAGAAATCCAAGAAGAGATTATAACATCCCAGAAGTTAGAAATTGAGAAATTGAATGACAGAGTGCAGAAGTCACAATTCATGGAGAAACCATTGGATAAGGATGTCCAGCTGCTAGAACAGTTGCTCAGCGATAAGGGTCAAGAAATTCCGGCTTTCCAGGAAAACAATCAGTTCTTGGTTTCCCAGACACAAGCAAACATCGCTCAAAATGAATGCAGTGATCAGACTGCAGGTGACACCAAAGTGGATAGTCGGGCAGCGACACAGAGTGCAACAAACTCTATTGCAGTAGTTCGCCCATCTGTCTCATCAATTACTGATAGTCCTCTTACCGGCAGCGATCACTTAACCGGACATTGGCAAAAAGGGAAGCAGCCTGTTCAAGACCATGCAGCTGCGCCCTCATTGTCAGAGCATTTAAACTCCAAGGGGTCATCCAAGAAGGCCTAGGCATGACCCAAGAGACCCCAAAAGGCCTACTGGACCAGACAGGAAACAGTCGAAGTAGATCTGTCGACCTCAAAACAACTGTGAGGAATGCTGTTACCCCAGATATGGGCATATCTACACAAACTGACCTTGAAGGAGAGTGGATAAAGCCACTGGGAGTTGATGGAGTAGATATGGTGAACAGCACCGGAGGTGGGAAGGCAGGCCACTCGCCTGGTTTCACCATTTGGAGTAAAATAACTTCTCATAAAGTAGAATACAGTAAATACTATAGAAGTTGTCTAGCGGTGGCAATAATCATAATGTTGTATTTGCTGACCCAAGGACTCTTCACTGATGGCCATGTGACCATCAAACTGTATCCTGCCATTACCCTGACTAGCCGTTGTGAAAGGAACATCAGTGTCTGCCCCGACTTTGACAAATGGAGAACGACCATGATAATTGTTTGCAGTCGATATACAGCAGTGATGCATTGCCTACATCACAAGTGGGAAAGACTGGCAATTGTAACTCTGCAAAGGCCATGGGACCCTGGCAAAGCATCATGGGATGGTGAATACAACCACACAGAGGACCCCATGGTGACGACAGTGTTTCATACTCATGCTGATATTGAGCACAGATGGTACAGCGAACATGCGACCTTGAAAGTCTACGTAGTGACCCGCAGCAGTGACAAATTTGACGGCACGGCAATTCCTATGGGCACCACAAATGACATCGAGGAAGCGCAACCGAACAACCCTGAGTTACAGTATGTGTACGAGTGGGCAGACAGCGGGACTGAACCCAGTGCGCAGAATGACTGGAATATCAACCTGCCCCAGATTGCAGCAGCCATGCGAGCATCCGTGAATCGCAGCACTGGATATACAGCCAACCCACTGATGCTTGGGAGGGAAGTAAACCTGCCCTCAGAGCTGATGTACAGCCAACCATCTGCCAGTTCAGCCGAAGACTTAGGGCTATATGTACAGAACTTGGAACAGACCCTGAAGACCACACACAACATTGCACGCAAGACTCTAAAGACCAACCAGGAGAGGATGAAGCGCGATTACGACCTTAGGATCAACACTAAAGCATATGACCTTGGAGCCACAATCAAGGGAAGATGCAGGAAGCTGAGTCCTCCTTGGAAGGGCCCCAGAATGGTTGTGGAGAAACTGACGTCGTACCTGTACCGAGTTAAAATCAAACGGCAGGAAACAGCGGTTCACCACGATAGGATGAAGCTGTGCAGGGACAGCGTTCTACCAGATTTGATCCAGAAATATCAGGAGACGGGTAGGAAGGGCCGCAGAGATCAGGTCGGTTCGGGAGAGAGAGTTTATTGCATGTGTGGTAAGCCGGATGACGGCAAATTGATGCTGCAATGCGATGCGTGTTTTGATTTGTTTCATGCGCAGTGCGTGAGGATAGACTCAGCTAAGGGAACGCATCGTGGAGAATTCATCTGTCCGCAATGCAGCAATTCTAAAGGTCACTTACATTGTTCTGGTTCTGTTTCCTTGCAGGGAGTTGACCCTAGTACCATGGCACAGCGAGGTCAACTGACCCTTGAGGAGGTTCGGGAGGCCATCCGCGCCCGACGACTACTCAAGCCTAGAGAGATAATGGGCGCCCTCAGCATCTTGGATATCCATGAAGCTCAGAAAACACTCATCACCCTCTACGACATCGGGAAAGCGAGAGGCAACTGGGGATGGGTGCGGCTCATGCAGGAGGAGGCCGACGTCATGGTTGATGTGCCCTGGATAGTCAAGAACATGCCACACATCAACCCCAAGATGAACGTTCGGCCACCAAAACCCAGGAAGCAGGCGCCGGTTGACAGCAACACCGACCCTTACGGTATGTGTCAGGACATACGTCTCCGGACTCGTTCTGACCTTACCGTATACAGGGAGGGCATGCCGGCATCGGGGGAGCCCACAGGGCGTACACCACAACCGGTTGGGGAGGCCCAGCCTACTCCCACTGTCCAAGTCAGAGAAGGCATCGATCTGTCCCGGACGGCCGCAACACCTTCGCCACGGGACCAGGGGAAGTCCACCACCACCATCTGGGCGGAAGCACCAGAGATCGAAGTCGCCGTTCCGGACTCTGACGACAGCCTCTTTTGCCTGACGTCGGAGGAAGACGCGGAAGGTCTTGGCAGGGAGCCGGTGGTATTGAAGAGGCCCAGAACTACCCACGGGGCGAGACTCCGATTCTCGGTGCTGCAGGGACTTATTTCCAGCAGTCTGCCCCCAGAACCGCAAGGGGAACAGGCCAGCACGTCCTCGGATGTGGCCAGCCACCCCAGCGGGGATCAGGGGAGAACTGAACGGGAGCCAGTGACTAGCGCAGAGGGAAGTCCCTCCCAGGGCACAGACCCCAGCCAGGTACGCACCACGGCAGCCAAGCGGAGGCAGAGACGCAAGCGGCAGCTTGAACGGTCAGTCACCCTGCAGAGCCACCCGGGTGACGAAGAGACTAACAACGGCAAGAGGTGCAGGGAGGAAGAGCCTCATCCCAGCTCATCCAAGCGAGCGGGGAGCTACTACGCCGGACGACCGTCCCCCTGCCCTTTCCCGGGATGCCGCTTTGAGTCGAAGGGGATCAAGGAGCACTGCTTCAGAAAACACCTTCCCCGATGCCTCCGCGAAGACCCAGGACGTGTCGACTACAACGCCATCGTTGACCTCCTGGAGTTCCTGACAAGGAAGCTGGTGGGGCCTAGTATGCCGATCTTGGCGCTCTACGACCACCTGAAGACCCGAGCCCACGCCAGGATACCCGAAGGCGCCAAAGTCACCGACACCTGCCGGAAGACTATGGAGGGGTTGTGCCACCGGATGAACTGGGACGTCCCAGAGAAGCCCCGCATCAACCCACCAAATACTCCGGCTGTCATGGTCCAATGGAGAGTCATGTCAGCTCTGGTACACGACCTTGACCCAGCGGACCGTGACCGGGTACGGCGTTGGACTGGCAAGGGAGCCCAGGAGCGCCCTCGCCCACCAGCAGCAGCCGCCGCCAAAGTGCCAGGGAGTCTAACAATGATCCCCGCAGGTTACCAGCGGGGAGCCAAGCCCACCAGGGAGACCTCACTTCCTCGCACGCAGGTGGCAGCAGCCAGTCAGGAAGCAGAACACCCGACGACGGCCCCAGCAAGGTACGGATGGGAAGCGGAACGTAGCCAGGAATCTCCACTTCCGAAAGCCATGGACTCGCATTTTCACCTGGATCGGACAGTGAAACAACTCAGGAAAGGCAGCCGAGTGACAACGTCAGCTCAACTAGTCTCGGCCTGCCCAAGCGTCCGACCCGAAGTGCCAGTCCAAGTGGTTGGAGGAGTGGAGGTATACTGTGACCCGGAAACCTTCCCCGAAGACCTGACGCGGGAACCAGGGTGGAAGATTGCCATCGGCCTCCACCCCAAAGCCGCCGTCGGAGCAGACAACCAGATACTGCAGAAAATCCGACGCCTGGTTGCATCCCCACACGTCGCCGCTCTAGGGGAAATCGGACTCGACAGAACCGTGGGCAGCGACAAGTGGACGAAACAAGAGGACGTCTTCAGGGAACTCCTGAGCATGGCCGACCCCGCCAAACCAGTCATCTTACACCTCAGAGGCGCGGCGGGGGATAAGTACGCCTGCGATACTCACGCCCTGGCCTTGGTAACCGTCAAGGAGATGTGCGACTCGACCCAGCTCATCCATATCCATAACTTCGCAGGAGAGCTGCGCACCCTTCGTAGATGGCGCCAGGCGTTCCGCCACTGCTATTTCAGTTTCTCGGCAATGGTGGCGGACTTCGACGACAGGCAAGTTGAGGCCTTGAGAGACGTCCCCCTGGACCGGATCCTCCTGGAGACGGATTCGCCGTATCTTATGCCATGGCCCGACCAGCGATACAACACCCCCGCATACATCGGTGACGTGGCGCAGGAGGTAGTACGACATCGCGGTGGAGACATCAAGCGCCTCCTGCATACGGCGATGAGCAACACCCGCCGTCTCTATGGGGACTAGGGAGGTCCAGGAAACCTGGATTGGAGCGGGACTCGTGCCCGGGAGGGGACTTCACAGACCCCAGAGGGTGCGCGCCCTGAAGACCAAACCAATACAACCACCCATCCAAGGAGGGAGCTACTCTGGTGACACCCTTGGTGACGGGAGCAGCACCGGTGTGAAATATTCTCACTTGGAAGCCTTAGGAGCAAATAGCCGCTATCCCTTTCTCTCAGTCTTTTTCGTTTGTTTGTTTTGTTTCCTTCCAAGCGGTAGATGCGGTTCCCACCTGTTTGATAAAACGGGGGGGAGTGTAGTGTGAACAGCGCCCCCAACTGCCTCTGTGGGTTGCTAGGGGATACTGCCGACCCCCCGCAGAGTCAGCGTCCTGGGACCATGTGATCTCCGCATCGGAACACGCCTGATCGATTATTACCGCCATACTAACTACATCGTACAGCTACAAGCTCCGATATTATATATATATATACTCGCTCACTGAGAAGCCAGATACCTAGACTGTCTGAACAGACGTATTATTCCTGTTCTGGAGAGTACATCTTGCTTCACCACGGTGAGTACATATATTCACACCCGGCTATCACTTCAGTTGTATACAACACACAAGGATTCTAGCCCTGCGTACTACAGGTCTGTGTGTTCCTGGCGTTATACGGCCAAGCTAGGAAGGATTTGTTACGTGCAGAGAAAACGAACAAAAGGGTGAACTCAGCAGTTAACGTTTAAACAAAATTTATTACGAAAATAAAACTAATTGCTAAGTCAGGGATAGAGTACAAACAGATTCTAGAAACGGTTTTTTGACTGTCATTTAACTGTCATGTAACTATCATGAAAGCTGTCATAAAATGTCATTTACCCGCCATTAGATTGCCATTTTGCTGTCATTGAACAGTCATTTCCACTGTCATTTAACTGTCAATAAACTGTCACTATGATTATTATGTCTATGTCTTTTCCTGCAGCAGCTGCAGGTAAAGACATAGACAACAATGTTTTATGCAATGTTTAGTTTTGTTCTTGCTATACTGCACTTTCCGAAGTGTGTTGTTATGCAATAAAGTGTTTATTATAATAGGCCAACTTCTGAAAAGGCCAACTTCTCAATAAATCACATCTACTTACTACTGTAATGTAATGTAATAGTGCCACAAACAAGAAAAATTACAGTATCTGTGAAAAAAATGTACATTGTAAGAAAGTACTGGTCACTCACAAAGTTTTGCTTGCACTTCTATTCAAATTGCAGGTTCAATATGAAAGGTGGTTGCTAAACATTCTTGAATGTCTCTTTTTGATTGATAATATTGGGACAGAGAGACAACAAAGTGAACCTAAACAAAACAAAACTGATTCATTACTTTTGGATTCTGAAAAAAATTAAATGAACTGTTGTGAACTTGTAGATTTGTATTTCTAGGTAGCCTCAACCCTAGTCATTGATACCTTGTTTGTCAAATTCCTTCAAGTGCTTGAGGTTTGATGTGGTGGATCATACTTCTGAGTTTTTCTTATCATACTGCAGTATTACAGAAAATTTACAGAAAAATAAACATTGTATGAGATAAAAGTTTGACAAAGATTTGTAATAGTTAAAAAATGAAATGCTTAAAGTGTTTCATCCAACAAAAATTGAACTCACAAAATCATTATTTCATCTCTGTAATTGAACAGGAACAATTTAAATTTGAAGATAAAACTGTCTTGATTTATTTATTGCCACTAGGTCAACTTTTACATCAGCAATATTTTGAAAATATTTTTAGCTATGAATCTATCAACAAAGAGAAAAATAATTTGTTTATACATTTCACAACTTTAAACAGCCACTTGTTGAAAGTTGTAATGAATATTGTACCATGTACCCTGAGTGCTGTAGTGAGATCAAGATTCTTGTTTTATTTGATACCCATAGCAAGCCTCCTAACAAGTCAGCAGTGGCGTAGATGTCAATTTTATTGGTTGAGGTTAAGTCTTCAGGGAATTAACAACAGCAATCTTTACTGGGATGCTCATCAATGCCAAACAAGGTGCAGCCTATTAAGGCCAAAGAAAGTAAATTCTTTGTTTTGCGTCCCAACCCGCTTAGGTTTTTAAGGTTTTCATGAAAAACACACAGTGCATTTGAATAGGAAAATTTAGGATGTAACCGCTTAGCTTTTCTGAACTAAAAATTTTGTTACAATTTTTTATTTGCTGCAATCAAATTACATTGTCTTTATTTTCTTTTGTGTGTTTTTCAGCCGCTTAGATGCCTAACTTTTCCCATTTTGAGTGGACGCAAAACAAAGAATTTAATTACTTTGGCCTAAGTGTATTCACCAGGCTCCTTGTAACTGCGGACATGTCACATTGATCGATCACTGCATTTCTGTCAATCGACTAGCAGTAGTCTTGAAGAAATTCATAATATAGAGCTTTGCAAATCTGTGATGCTGCCGATGCAAATGGCTGAAATCAAGAGTCTGTTTGGCATTCCCTGATGCAAGTCGCACATGTAATGAGGCCATCATTCTGAACATGGTTTATGACATCATTTATTGATCACCCATTGCTATACTTTAATCTCAAAATCACATCACAGCAACCGATACTAAAGTTAATACCTTGCAATAACAGCCTCAACTCTGAATTCTGAGTGTTACTTTTGTGCTTCTGTCTTGGAATGCACCTATGTAAATTTTATTAGATAATGTTGGCAGCTATAACTGCCAGTCTGTGAGATTTTTTTATGCTGCTGCAGTCAAAGCATTAGATTTTGCTGTTATAAATTCAAATAGCAAAAATTGCACCTCTTTTCAAACATCATGAGATCCAATACATTCTGGGAAAGTAAATTCTTTTTCAATGCCACAGAATTCCGAATTCAAATGACATTTTGTAATAGAGTGCCTTCATGTTGTTTAGCAGAAATATTGTATACTTAATTCATGGTAACCATGATATCAAAGTTTCATGACATTTTATCTCGCTGTCAGTCAGGATATTTTCAACTTGACAACAGCTATTGTGAAGGTCAGTGTTTTTTGGTGTCTTAAAATAGTATCATATCACAGCAAGATTCAAGAACTGAAGTTTAAATTTCCAAAAGATAACTGCACTTAACTTAAAAATTCACACAAATGGATATTTTTTTGATCAAAACAGATACTGTGTAATTAAAGGGCCAGTAGCTGTAACTTTTGATGATATATTTTCTCTATTTTCATTTTGGATTAATTGTAAGTTCTGTCAAATTTGGTTTCAGCATGCCACCCCTCCTGTGCAGAATGCAGTGGTCCAGCGAAACTTGAGTGACACCATGCAAAAATGGCCATTTCTTACTGAATAGGAATGTGCCTCTGAGACTCTAATGATATGGTTTCTTTAGTGATTCTGGAATCTGTGTCGGTAAGGTCCCCAAAAAAAGAAATGTTTCTGGTCAACGCGCGCGTCACTTGAACAACAGCACACCACCCTTTCCAAAAAGGAAAAACCCTGCAAATTGCTAAAACTCTGTAACCATTGGTCAGATTGGGTTGAAACTTGGTGTGCAGGTTCCTTTAGGTATTCTAAAGCAGATGTGTAAAATTTAGGATGAAATTAATTGTTGAAATTACGACAAAATTGGAAATATTACTGTTTTGGGGCAATTTTTGTTATTTTCTTTTCCTGTTTTGTGGCCGGCGGCCGCGGCAAACTACGTACTTATTGCTATGACACCAAACCAAAACGGCTGAAGAGAAAGAAACAATTCTTTGGGGCGCATGATCAGTGACTACATGAACAGTATATATGTGACTATATTGATAAAACTATAAAACTGACCCTCCTCCCTCCCTTGAGGGGAAATAAATAAAAAAATTCACCACACCATTTTTTAAAGAAAGGCCTGACCAGAAACATAAAATATCCAAATAACAGCATTTTTTTCACAAAAAAATTCAATATTGGACTTGCTCAACTTTAGATGTACAGTGAAACTTCTCAGTTGTCAAAACAATAACCATCTTGAACAATTTTCTTATCTCAAGTCAGAAGCAAGATGACCAATAAAATGCATCCAATTAATATTTAGCACTGGAATTCATTGAATGTCAGACAACTTGAGGAACCTTGAAACTTGAAAATCAATCTAGTATATTGTCCAGCTTTTCAACTGAGATAAGTTTCAATAATAAGATTATATCCTTTCACTTCAAGACGTGTAATACTTTTCTCTATGTGACAGCTTGTCATCTCTACTGTCATACTTGCATCGGTCAAAATGATGATGACTGTCTGTCCTGTCGTGATGGCACCCATGTTGTACAGTCAAGATCTCATTACTCCAGTACATCTCATGGACAGTGTGTAGCACAGTGTCAGCAGGGACATTTTTCAAATGAACATGGACTTTGCCTTGGTGAGTCATTTAAGATTAAAGAATGCTGGCTTTGTGGTAAGCCATTTTGCAAATCAACATTACACAAAAGACTATGACCACATTCAACTATTATCATATAGCTTTGTCAATACCAGTGACATTTTTACATCATTTTCCATGATTATTATTGGTAATATATCTGATAATCCAGCATTGTGGCTCCCGATGTTTTCTCCATCTACAAATTCACTGGACTCATAATGGACTCAAGTAAACTTTGCACTTCATAATGTACTTGACCTTTGCCGTGTATGATGCCAGATAACAAAGGAAGTTATGCTAATTAGCATAACTTGTGACTCCTTCCCTTCCCACCTCCAGGGTTTGACACAAAAGAAATTACAGAAGTATAACAAGTTATTGTTTGCTGTCATACATTCCAGCCTGTCATGCTACCTGTAAAAGATGCATCGACTCTACAAATAGTGGATGTGTGTCTTGCTCATCACCTCTGATGCTCAGTGATGGACACTGCATCCGGCGGTGTAGACAAAACCAGTATGAAGACAGGGGTGTTTGCCATGGTAAGTGCAAAGGGGTGTCTTTGTAATTTATTCATCTATTTATATTTGAGTTTGAAGTGATATCAAGGAAAGTGTACCTCAACGTAAATCTTTGCATGATGTCATAGATTAGGGGTCAAAGTTCAATGTTCTAAACACATGATTATCGGTATGCATATCATGAATGTTCTGTTCATTAGATAGCAATTTGAACATACAGGCAAAACCTATCAAATACTTAATAGATTTTTAGTCCCCACGGACGAAGTCCGGGGAGGGACTTATAGATTGGATCATGTCCGTCCGTCCGTCCGTCCGTGCAGATATCTCGGACATGCCCTGGTCAATTTCTTTCAAACGTTGCACAAGGATAATACCCTACCCTATACAGATGCACGTCAATTTGTTTTACAATGCAATCAAATTTGGCCATGTTAGAGGACTTTTTAGTTAACACCTCCATAGACTTCCATGTATAAGGCAGTTCTCCATAGACTCCCATGTATAAGTCAGTTCTCTATAGACTCCCATGTATAAGGCCAAGAAAAATAAAAATTTAGTTTCTCATCGTATTCATATTGCAAAAAGGATGCAGTGACACAGTTTTTAGTCTGGACTTATAGATTGGGTCATGTCCATCCGGGGTAAGTGACCACAAAGCTAGCACATATGTAAAAATCATCCTTGGTGAACTTCCCCTTTAAGGACCAAAATTTACCAAAAGGGATGCAGAAAACAAAACTAAGTTCTTCTGACATCCTCTTGGCATATTAGTCTTAACACTTATTCCGGGACTTTTTTCCTCTGAAAAACAAGAGTTTTTTTCCCGGATCATTTCTTGACAGCTAATATGCAGTTTCGTTTGGATTTTCTTAAATAAGCTGCCATTTGAAACGTTCAGGCCCCAAAACACAATGCTAAAATTACACCAGAATATCACATACTATGTCACAGACTCCATAGAATCAGTACTCAAAAAGAATGGTGAATGCTATGGTTAATGCATGAGCACAGTAATGGCGCCACTACACAATAGTATTTAATTGCACCCACATGCACAATAGTCCAAGGCACTAAGATTGCATTTCAACATTCTTATTGAGTCTGACACTTGCCAAGTCTACTTGACAATAGTATACAATTTGGCTGATGGTTATATGAAGTCAAGCTGAGTTTTGGTTCCAAATTGTGAAAGTTTGGCATTTATATTGACATTTTTGTTCAATGATGTATGTTGTCAGCTTGATTAGGGGAAAATGGAATGGTGTTTACGCCAGAGAGGGTTCGAATCCCTTACTTCCCAGTTTTGACAACATTCATTCATTGGAAATGTTAATATCTGACAAACCACCATGGCTACAATTGGAGACCGTATAAATCATATTATACCATGCATTCTGACAGAAAATGATACTGCCACAAATTGTGGCTATACTTAATAATTTTGATATTTTTTAAACCACCATGACTACAATTGGAGACAGTATAAATCAAATTCTGACAAGAAATGAAACAGCCACAAATCTTGGCTATACTAAATAATTTTGGTATCAAACTGTATTTGAAAGATTCATAGAACGGCCAAGTCTTTCTATCTCTCATGATATTCAACAGCTCAGCTGTTGACTCTACTCTCCTATATGCCTTCTCTGTCTCCCTAGGCTTTCTTTTCTTTTGCAGTTTTTCATCTCTTGATAAACTTGGAGATTGTGCCTTGTAATCTGTCTTGTTAATATCCAAACCTCTGGCACATGTAGTTGCTGAGATATATAAAAGTGGCTCAAAGGTCATCCAAGGTCATCCCAAGTTTTTGAGGAAAATATTGGTGCAATTTTGGTTTGGCTGTCACACTGCTAACTGTGTGCCATTACGCTTGTACTCTTGGTCACCAGTACATCAGATTGTTATCATTTCATCAAAAATACTATTATTATATTTCAAAAAGCTGAAACATTTTTCCGGTATATTCTTTGACTACTAGAGAATTAACCTTTTTTAGCACTTTCTATGGAATGCAAAGACAGCATAAGGTGAATTAAGTGTTGATAGACACAAAAATATCTCTGATTCATATTTGATAATAAAAATGATAAAAAAATAAAGCTGCAAGACAGGGCCAAAGCACCTGCATACATGAATTAAATGTACCAGAATGATATTTCATATCCTTGTAGAGTCTGATGTACACTGGCAAAAAACTTAGCTCAATTACTCCTCACTCTGCCAAAAATTCTGACCTTTTGCTCTATTGGTCAGCGCAGAATTATTTATATGCATAATTAATAAGGTGCAGGAAGTTGCGCCATTAGGTACTTCATGTTGCTAAATATCAAGGCAGTAGCAAATATGGTTACCAATTAATAGGCATATTTATTAAATTAAGGTCAAAGGTCATGCTTGTCATGTGACATTTCGGCAAAACACTTTGCTTCCATACTTATCTTTGTCCACAAAAACCAACCCTGTAGCTCTGTTCACTATCCAAGTATTAGATATGCATATAACCAATGAGGTACAGCATGTAGGGCCATCAGGTTCTTCATTCAATCATATATGAAGGGCGTACCGCTTGTTTGCTCCCATACTTATCTTTGTCCACAAAAATCAACCATGTAGCTCTGTTAACTAGCCAAGTATAACTAATGAGGTATACAGCATGTGGGGCCATCAGGTTCTTCATTTCAGCAAGTGTACCACTTGTAGTTACCGGTTTATTTAATGTATTCACAAAAATTACTGAATTATAGCATGTTTGTTAAATTGAGGTCAAAGGTCATCCTGGTCACGTGATATTTTGTCAGAAAACATTGCTATCCTACTTACCCTTATCCATAAAAAAATCAATCTAGCCCTATTGGCTAGCTGATGATTAATGAGCATGATAAATGAGTTACAGGATGTGGCCCAATGAGGTGCCTCCTCCAAACAAATATGCAAATAAAAGCACTCATAATTTTTTTTTATTTATAGGCATATTCTTGCATTAAGGTCAAAGGGTCAACCTGGTCATGTAACATTTTGGCAGACAACTTTGCTGTCATAATTATCCTTGCCCACCAAAAATCAGACCTCCAGCTCCATTGGCTAGCCCAAATTAGATTTGTGCTTAATAAATGAGATATGATACTTGGGTCAAAGGTCAGGGCAACCCCCAAATTATGGTGTGCAATTTGGTCTCATACTGGTCATTGTTCAATGGATAGCCCTCTTGTACTCTTATACAAGCCACAACTCATGGCCTAAAATTAGTTACAGAGTTATAGGGTAGGTCAAAGGTCATAGAAAATTCTCCGAATCTACAGGGCCAGTGACCTTGAAAATGTGCCTTGTAGGAACCTGGTCCTACTGTTTTCGAAGAGTGTATGGATTGTTGATTGATAAATTAGCACTGATTAAACGTGCCATTAAAACCATTTTAAGTTGGTTGAAATACCCCACGTTTTGGTTGAGTATACTACCATTTTTCTGACACGGCAGATGGGGATAATGATACAGCCTGGCAGGATTACGGTTGTTGTATCGAATTCACATTTATACATTTGAAGTTGTTATGTTACCAATTCAAGTTGCCATAACGCAATAAAGGCAAGCATGTCAGTGTATGAAAATTTAATACAGAGACAGTTCAAAGCCAGATGTTGGAGGGGTTCTTTCCCTTCCGGTACTGACATTGTGTAAATGTGACGTAAAAATAATACCATTTGATAACACTTCTCATAATTATCTCACATGAACATTTTTGCATAGCTTACTCCTGTTGTAGTCTTCCATGGGACTTATAGATTGGGCTCCATCTGTCAGTCAGTCCGTCTGTCCATCAACGCCGATATCTCAGACATGTGTGGCCAAAATTCTTTGAAACTTGGAACAAGTATTATGCAATGTAGCATATATATGCACTTTGATATTTTTTGTGATAAGAGCCAATATTGGCCATTTTCTTGTGATATTTTTAATGTCCAGAGCCATTAAGACATACACACATTCTTTGACAGATTTCTTTGAAATTTTGCACAACGGCGACTCACTATCACTTACCAGACACATATCAAATGCCTCAACCATGCAATCCAATATGGCCACCGAGTGGCCATTTTCTTTCGTCCTTTTATGTACAGGGCCATTACTAAAATATATCTTGACTGATGCCTTTAAAACTTGGCACAAGGACTATACAATATGACTTACATGTATTACATTACATTTTACATGTATATTTACATATGTAAATGAGCTCATTTTCAGAATGATGTGCTTATCAAAGTGTCAGCAAATATGTCCAGTAAGTAGGAGAGATCAGGTTGAAACCAGTCTTAGTGCATTCAGTATTGATATATGGCCACATTTAATATCATTAAATATGTTAATGAGAAAATAATCAGTATATTACACTTATCAAACTCAGCATATCTGAACACATATATGACCAATATAATTCAGTGGTGTGATGAAATTCAGTGCACTGAACATTTATGTACAGCTAAATATACAATAGTACATTAAAGATATAATACTATTTATTTCTTTAAAAATCAGTGTTCATGTCAAATGATATTTCAAGGCAATGACTAATCACTTACACAATTGTGGGAAAAGAAATGAGTACAGTTAAAGGTATACAGTCACCTTTATTCTAAATATGCCCATATATGGTCAAAGGGGCCTTTCTTGGTATTCAAAATGCCCGTGTGAGGGCACTTTTTTAAAAAGAAGCCACCCGCTTTAAATCTGTGATTGGTTAGATTTTCTCTTTCCATGGTAACTGTGACAAAATTGGAACAGGTGACAGTATACCTTTAAACTCATATTAAAAACTTTCTTAAAAAGGTGCATTTTTACTCGAGATTTAAAAGCAATGAGAAACGATGAAAATTCCAGATTTCTGGTGGAAGCCTATTCCAGAAATGTTTGGTACAAAATACAAACGATATGCGTCACACTCATCACATATACTTGCTGCCAACTTTGCCAGCTTTTGAATCAAACTATAAATGACAAAAATTAAAGAAAAAATTCACTAAAAATAGAAAACAACCAATATTGGCATCAGAGTAAGGACTAAATCAGTGTCCCCTTAGGTACTCATAAACCAAGTATGACAATGATCAGATGCGTAGTTCCCGAGTTCTTGATTTCTGATATTTTCACCTTTATTCTACCTCATTTGCATATTTATGAGGCTGACCGGTGCATTTCAACAACAGCACATCTACATCATATTTGGTATCACTACACTAAATATCAGCTTAACACATGCAGCGATTCGCAAGTTTTTGATATGGACTGTCAGACAGACATACATACTGTACATAGGGACGATTCAGAATTTACTTCCAGGGGGAGGGTGGAGGATTTTCTATTTTCTCGGTGATTTTTTTTCCATGGCCCCCCCCCCTAGTAAATTATAGAAAAAATCTATGGCCCCCCCTCATCTTTCCTGTTTTTTTTCCATGGCCCCCCCTAATAAATACATGCATGCTTATACATTATAGACATATCCAGTCTAACAAGTTGCAGGAACTGTAGTGGACATTTTATCGATGATATAACAAATCATTTCAGGGTTATGTGACTATAAAAAGAATCAGGGACTGCAAGTGGCACACTTTTGGAAAGGATAGCAATAAACATATCTGGTTGTAAATTTCTGAAGAAAAGTTAATTACTAAATATGAATACTTTTTTTGTTATGTCTCACTGATACATATGATGCACACAAAGACAAGCAAAGATGTCAGTTAGAAATGGTGAACAGAAAATCAGAGGAGCAGATAATTGGCAAAGTGATATATACAATGTATCTTGAAGTTTAATGGTACATCATTTGCAGATATCCAGATATTTCTGGAAAGTGAGATGTACATGTACATGCACACGTTCAGCATACATTTTCATTTGATGATGCTGAATATTTGCAGACTCACGGTGAAAGTTTTAAACAGTAGGAATTAAAATTGGTGAAAGCCAACTTGTTTTTAATTTTCTCTTTTTTTCTAATTCGGTTGTCATAAAACCAAGTAGCTGCCACTGAAAGCAACAATGCTGAGGAATATTTTAGAACATTTCTTGAACAAAACACCTTATCCAACATGAATTCACATGTTATTCTGCTCATTCCATTCACAATCCAATGTTCATATTTAAATGCAGTTAACCCTGTGAAAGTCAAAATTCACATTTTGTCAGCAGTATTTTTTAAAATTGACAGAGCATTCATATTTCAAATTTTTTTAACAAACTTTAATTTTAAAATAGTCATGATGCGCATGTTTTCAGATGACACGAAACAATACATGTTAATTTGGTTTTTTGCCTTTTCTGCCAGTCGCCACTGTGAAATCTTTGATTATACATATCAGAATGAATGGGACACAAAAGTATTAGCATCAATACACAATGTGTAAGCCTATCCACATTTCTCCTGTAGCCTCATACACACTGAGATCACTTCTTGGACTACAGCAAATTTCTTGTGTACACAATATTTCAACAATCCGACACCATAGCATTGGTGCAGTGTAACATGATCTTCTGGATGCACATACAGGATTATTGGAAAATCAACCCTTTTGTAAATTTTTCACCATATATTTTTGACAGTAATACATAATATTTTTATTTTCAACATTAAAAAACTATTCGCTGAAAAGCACCTTGAAGATGAGATGGCCATAAATTTATTTTCAAAAAAGTTTATAGTAGATGTACGCACTGTAAAAAGTTATGTAGAACATTTAAAAACATTAGAAAGGGTAAGAGTAGCAGTAGCAGTAGTTTACTCAAAGGATGAAGTGGGTGTATATTTGGGGTAAAAAACCTCAATTTTTGTATTAATGATTAAAATTAATTTAAGTCAAAAACTAGACAGTATTTTCTGAAATGTAATATTTCACTTGAAAGGATAGTATTCATGTAGGAAAAATCAACTATTTTATTTGGCATTATCCATCTTTATTTTAAAATTGTAGGGGTTTAAAGACTGACAGTCTAATAATTGATTAAAATCATGATCAGCAAAATTAAAATGCCTCTTATTCAAAATGCCTCTTATTAAAAATGTAAGAGCTTTATTGCCAAACAAAACCAATTGATAGTTGTTGTGTTATATAGCATTTAAAAAACATAATGTGAAATTTCAGAAAATTTGACCCAGCCGGAGTGGAGTTAAATTCTTTGGAAATTTTGAAATTTGGAGGCAAAAGAAGCCAAGAAATCGGGTGATTTGCATACATTTGCATAAATTAACACTTCTTTATCATGCAACTTTCAACTGCTTTACAAGCTACAAGGTAAACCCAACCTTAAAAAGACATTTGCTGTAATTTTTAGCATTTGTTCAATGTTCATCTCTGTGTATCAGCATTTGTTTGTTATTCTATCACTACATAGAACACCCAATACTGTATTTAGCAACATACCAGTGTGAACATAAATGACCATTGTTATTGTTGATAAATAAATTCTAGTCTGGACTTGATCTGAGATCTCTTTTCAACAAAAAAAACCCTGACTGTTCACTGTATGGTTTGTATTGACATGCTAAATACTGGACATGTCATAACGCTTCAGGGAGGAGAACAAGATACTGCAGTAGATGCATAAAACAAACCACTCTGAATATTACTGAATTTGGCAGCTAAAGGAGTTTAACTAAACATGTTGAGTTTATCTGTAATTCAGGTAGCGTCTATGGTTCTCTTTTGTAGAGTTTTGTAGAGATCAGAAATTCTGGGCAAATATTGAATTGATGTTTTTTTTCCTTGGCCCCCCCTAAAAGATTGTGGTATTTTTGTCTGGGCCCCCCTAAATTTTCTTGGGAAAAATGGGTGGCCCCCCCCCCTGAAAATCCTCCACCCCCCAACCCCCCCCCCCCCCGAAGTAAATTCTGAATCGTCCCATACATACATACATACATTCATACAGACAGACATATTACATACAGACATTTATACACCATACATACATATATACATACATACATACATACATTCATACAGACAGACATATTACATACAGACATTTATACACCATACATACATATATACATACATACCCGGTATGTGCATAAAGACAGACAGACGTTACATACCAAAATTTTTACACCATATTTTACACTCTAAATTGCCATATAGGTTTGGCAAAGGGAGCTGAAAATAGCTCACTATGGCTTCTGAGGAGATGCAATTGGATGACTGGCAACAGTGTAATAACCCACTGACATTTCTATTGTTCTCTCTTTGATATTTTTGATTAACATGCATTCATGTACAACAGTTCTGGGACATCTTGTTATGCAAGTGTGAAATACATTCACAGCTCATTCAAAATACTGTATTCAAACTTTAAAGGTATACAGTCACCTTAATCTAAATATGCCCATATGTGGTCAAAGGGGCGTTCCTTGGTATTCAAAATTTCCATTTGAGGGCGCTGTTTAAAAGCGGCCACTTGCTTAAAATCTGTATTGGTTAGGTTTTCTCTTTCCATGGTAACTGTGGCAAAATTGGAACAGGTGACAGTGTACCTTTGATATTGAAACTTTGACACCTGACACACAACTGTCATGTCAACAATTTCACAAAAACACGAAATGACAGAATGTTATATATATATATATATATATATATATATATATATATATATATATATATATATATATATATAACTGTGATGTTTCATGTGCCATTGTAAAGGATTAGCATAATGTTTAAAATCCATCAATATATCAGATTCATTTGATGAAGGTGACCTTGACAATGGTTATGCATGTATCCAATATACAAATACAATACTATCACACTGGCATGATAGTGTCTTCTAGCTGTTTAATTAATACTTTGAATCTCAACATGTTATGACTCAGCATTAAGTGATTCATGTGGATCAAATTTCACTGATAGATTCAAGAACCAAAGTGGTAAAGACATTGAGTTTGCCATGAATTTTTGTCAAGTTGAACTACTGCTATTAAGGACTGTTATGGAAAAGATGAGAAATACATGGACTGTCATGGATAAAAGGTTTCTGTATCAAATACACAGAGAAAATATACAACATTCTTGCATAAATTTTGACATATTTAAACAGCATCACAGATAAATAGAGCTGAAATTACAGTTAATGAGCTTGAAAAGACTTCTTAAAGAACTGATGTGACAACAAAATTTCAATGTACATCACAGTTATCTGGCCACAATGCAATTCCGAATGATCTACCGATATGACAGTGAACACAGCGCATCTTCAAACAATTCTTTGAAAAACAAATATTATCATGATATCATGATCAAGTTATATAAATTCATATATATTTTAATCACAAGATTGTGGTAGTTTCATACTAGTTTGGTTCATGCTGGTCTGAATGACTTGGTTCCCTTCTCCCAGCATCTTGTACTGTAGTAATGACTGATGATTTGAGTGTCAAAGTCATAATTTGTATCGATGGAATTGTCCTGTTGGTGGAATGTAAAAGAAGATTGTCTCTGAAAATGCAGAGTCCAAATTTGTTCCATTCATTTAGTTTAGCTGCAGGATCAATCTTGAAAGGGAAGATGTAATGTCACTCTGTGTTGTTACTTCCAATAGTGTTACATGTGGTACATGTCAATACATGGTAGTGTGGGATCAACATGACAAAGTCATCATCCTTTACTGATCACATCTGTTAATGTTTGGTGAAATTACATAATGTCAAACTGTTAACTGACCATTTAGCACACTGTCAAGCACAGGTTAGGCATCTCATAAGGGTCTTCTCTTTTACAGTTTCCTCTAAGGTATCATACATATAAACTCTATGTATTGAATTGTCAATAGGTAACGACAGAAGTGCTGTGTTGACAAAATGTGTAGATTTGCAATGGCTTCCACCAGACTCTGCTGACTCCACACAATGCATGGATTTTGTAAATGCCGTACTGTAATATCCTAGTTTCTCCTCGTCAACAAATTCATTCTATGTTACCAAGGTGACTTATTTCTGACAAAATCACCAGCCACAGCCATTTGTGAGTGTTCGTCTGGTCTGTAAATACCAACATACATTGTCTGCTGTGATGAGCTGTCATATGACCAACCACCTGTTGATGGTGTTATGGGACTTGAATATTGCCTGATGGATGAATATACTTTCTCAAGATGGCCTCCATCATGCACAGATACACAATTGGGACAAGTTATGTCACCAGTACCTGAGAAGCAACAAAACAATTGTGGTTAGATATACTGCATCATCAAATATGTCATGCTATTGCTTTACATACAGTGGCCTTATTATATTTATAGCATTTCCAAACTCTTCATTATGCGATATCATTATTACTGTGAGATGACACCTGTTCCCATGCCTACGTATACGAAAAAAGGTTTGATTTGCATTCATAATTCACAAAATGTCATTCAGAGTTGTGCTATTAAGGTAGAACGCGCCTCAGGGACAGGTAGTTGGACTCTCAAAGTTCTACAATTCTTTTCTGATCTACCACTTGTGGGGTCATTTTAAAGCTCTTGGAGAAAGAAAAACTTTCATTGTCATAGTTTTTCGAAAATCTTATTTTTCCCTTAGAGTTAACACAAGAATGGCAGCCATTTTGAATTTTCAAATATTGAAAATATCGAGTAGTTTGCTTTGCTAGTTCCAAACTTTGCATGGTGACACACACACCCCCCTTCCTCCCCCCCCCCCCCCCAGGAAAGTTTGTGCAAAAGTCACTTTTGAGGTGCATGCTACCTTAAATTAAAGCAATATTAGACTACTCTCTGGTCAAACACCTGATTTTTCATGAATTTTTCATGTGTCACATCTCAGAGACGATGGCGGAAGGGACTATGTATCTGTACCTTACCACCTTCAATCATTTTGAGGTCAGCGACATTGGCAAGTCTCTAACAACATACAGAAAGAGTTGAAAAATGTCTGCTTTTGTTAACCACTCTTTGTGCTTTTACAGAAGTCAAACAATATGTCAGACTACTAAAATACACATATTATGAAATTTTAATTTAATATTCAAAGACAGAAACTTTGGTACTTTTGTAGTGTTGATTTCTCCACATTACATGTACATATGACATATTCACTCAAATCAATTACATTGAAAAACTGTACCTTTTCTGTTCTTCTATTGGCTGCTTCAACAGCATCAACTGAAAGATATGATAATCATCTTTATTACATAACTGATACATGATGAGTCTTTCACTCTCTCTATTCCACCTAACTGGTTGTAATAATTTTCAAGTCAAGATAGAGGTTTCACAATTTAACGTAGACTATATTGTACAAAAGTTGAATTCAGTATAGTGCGCAGGACTTCATATCAAAACTACTCTATGAAAATTTTTTCTGAAATATCAAGGGGTAGATTTTGTAGCATAATCTCTATACAGATTAATTAACTCACTGTATTCAAATCTAAACCCAATTTTAAGTTTGTGTGGGAGATATGATAGAGAGTATGTACGGTATATGTGAGTGTTTCATGAAATTAACAAGACATGGAGGGGTCACATTCAATGAAATTGCAAAAAGTAGGCTTGCATGGTTATTGAATCCCCTTGTCATAGATGGAGATTAGCCAAGCTGTTTTCACTATTGATGTCATCATTGCTAGCTGAGTAAGTGATGGCAACCATAGAATTTTTAAAGAAGACTGAAGGATTTGGAATGAGGGACTTACATCACGTAAATAGTCCATGTAAACAGACTCTACAGCAGAACCTTGGATTGAGAATCATCAACACAATCTTCAATACATACAAAATGATATCAGTCTCTATACATTGCACATTGTATGTGCTGTTTTACAACATGACATCTTACTGTGATGAAATAGATAATTACTTGTGGGACCAAATGCTGTAACCTTGGCAACAACCTATTTGACTGATTTGAAAGAAAACATGCTGACATTGATCTAAAATGAGAAAACAGCAAGCAAAATTCAGTAAATTTTATGTAAATACGACTTTTTCTTTCAAATTCACTTTCTCTTTGCCTCTCTGGAATTGTCCCACCAATGGTCTGATGAGTAATTTCCCAGGGTTCATTGGGAGAGCTTCAAATTAGCTCAGGGTTAATGATAGGTAATTACCACATATAGCTGTAACCTTTGAACCTAAAGAAATTTGCCCTGCTGCAACTTGTATGTATCAAAGATTGCCTTTATATTTCAGAATACTTTCAAGAGTGAATGTACACCTTGCTTTGAGTTTGTGACATGAGTACTGTTGTGATTGTCAATCTCATGAATAGCCAGTCTACAATCTGGCTGTATTGGTATATTCACCCATCAAATCAAGTAAAGGTGTACCCTGGACAGTTAACATGATAAAGCATAAAGTGTACAACTTCTCTGTTGAGAAGTCTACATTTCTACCAACAACCTGAAGTCAAAACTACTTTTTTTACAAAATGGTGATTCAAAATGATGCTTTTGGGAAACAACAGGGATCAAAAGTCAACATTTTATCAACATTACTTTTGTCAAAAAGTCTACATGGAGCAAAAAAATGAGGTTTTAACACTGCTTTACCAAAGCATACACTCTTGCTATGGCAGTACCCTGGTGTACAGTGGTGGGCACAAAGTATCAAAATACACACAACATTGCGTCAGCTTCTGCAAACCCAACAACATAAATTCTTGTGAAAAGTCTCCAATGTTTGCTGCCTACTGAGCAATGCATTGCAAAAAAATAATATTTTTGGAAATAGGTAAAATGGATCTGTTGCTGAACTTTTGACCCTTAAGGTAGAATGCACCTCAGGTACACATACAGTATTTGAACTCTCTATCTTTAACAATTCATTTCTGATATACTACTTGTGGGGGTTCATTTTAAAGCTTTTGGTGAAAGGAAAGTTTTCACTGTCTTAGTTTTTTTGAAAATCAAAAAATTTATTTTTTTTCATAGAGTTAACATAGGCACTGCAGCCATTTTGAATTTCAAATAGTGGAAAATTTAAGGTAATTTGTCTCCCTAGTATCAAATTTTGCATGGTCATCCCTGATTTTTATTCTTGATTTTGAAAGAGAATGGTTGAAAGAATCTTTGAGGAAAGTTTGAGCAAAAGTTGAAGTGTTTTAACTTTTGAGGCACGTACTACCTTAATGGAAACAACCTACTGGAGTTGATGCAGGGCCAAGGGGTTTTGAAGTGAGACACACATGTAGACCAGAAACTGCTGGGTAAAAGGTGTTTATCATGTTGCATTGTTATTTGTTACATACAGATAATTGAGTAACAATTGAAATACTGTTTCTGGCTGTTTGGGCTCCGTTCATGAAAAATGATGGGGAGGGGGGCTTGAGGAATCACAATTGAAATCTTTTTTTCAGATCGCCCCTTCAATTCGCTCAAAAACGTTCAAGTAGCCCTAGTCTATATGATCAAAATTTTTCAAGTACACCCCCAAATTATTATAGATGCATATTTATTAGAAATGTGCAGAGTAAAAATAAGCGTAGTTCGCAGATGTTTGATACTTACCTCTTATCAACAGGTTGTAGAGCAACATTCCTAAGGCAAGTTCTTAAATTGATTAATGTTTAAATGCACCAGTGGACATTTTTGGATTTATCAGTCTAAGCCAACTTGAGTTTATCCAACTGTGGCCGGGTCAATGGCACCAGCTGAAAAGCATTCAAAATTACAATATTGAGATAATATGCAAATTGTGAATTCCTGGCTACATTTTGTCAAATTGTGAAAAACTAAGCACAGTGACCAACATGAAAACTATTGTTTTCAAAAGTACAAGACATACCGGTATGACTTAGATGCTACTTAAAAATGCTTTACACAATTGACAATACTGGAAGGTTAAAATATTTCATCAAATAAATCGTTTAATCTTAGACATTTTGGGTTTAATAATGGCAAATTTGGTAAAAAATAAATAATTCCATTTAATCACACATTTTTCCATTTACATTAGAATCTTACTGTTCAAAGTTTTACTTTGTGCTATTGTAGGATGAGATGCTAAAATTGCAATCATGCATGAACTTGAAATGAATGGTTTTATATTTAAAGTGATTTTTGACAAGAACAGTGACTTTTATTGCACATTTGTAGAAAATCAAGCATGGTGACCCCATTGTAGGCTTTGTAAAAATTTCAAGCCCCCCTCAACTACTCTCAGAATTTTTGGATCCCCAGTGAATTCCTCAAACCTTCCCCCAAACTTTTTGTGAAAGCAGCCGAACCAAATCACATGATATAAGCAAGGGCTGTCATGTAAACTTTTAAACCAATAACAACTTACCAGATTTTGCTTTGTTGTAGGAATCCACCATTGTATGCCGGTAACCATGACACCAAGGCTGTATAGATAGCTACTTTTAGGTGTTTGTTGTGTGGTACCTATAGTGATGAAAGAACAGATTCTGTAAAATACACAAACTATGAATAGTCTTTCAAAATATCTTCCACTTATCTCTTATAACAACAAACTAAACTTCACCATTCGTAATTGAACTTCAGGATAACCTTCATAATAACACTGAGAATTTCCGTAGAAAGTTCTTGTGAACAGAATTTTCAAACAGTACAATATGAATCATGGCATTTTCTCTTGCCTATTTTCTTTCAAGAGCGCCCTCACAAGTTTGAAAGTACTGGCATTGAATGTTGTTGTTGTAAAAGCTTGTCTCTAATCTCAAATATTTGCATTTATTATATTTCCATTGTAGACTGGTTGGATTTCAATGCAGAATTACCCTAAAACACTGCAATCAGAGCATTACAAACACTTACAGTATGTTTCTGCGGGATAAAATGGATTATATTGACTTTACGTATTATTAAGTTATTAGATATGATTAAAGTACGGTGGTTTCAATGGGGTTCAAACTCACAACATACAGTACTCAGTCACCTAGCGGAGAAGCCACAGACAAAACCCCAAAAAGATCACATTAAGAAATTCTCTCAACACTATCCACTTTCCAAAAACATAGGGCCAATATCTCTGAAGCTACTACAGATATATATGGTACAGAGGATGTACATAGTATTATACCACAAATAGTGAGTGCAGAGGTCCTTTTGCAATTTTCTGATGGTAGAAGAATTCTTTCAGTATGGCTCATACACTGTACATATCCCCTGTGTATACACAGACATTCATCAATAGCCTGCATGTCTAATCCTGTGTATGAGTTGCACTTGACTTGCCCCCATGCAGTAATGATTTTCTCATTCAATTAATGATCAAACAGCTGTGCCTATGTTGATTTACACAATTGGAACTAAGATAATACTGGAGTCTGTATTCTCAGTAGACGGACAGATACCCATCCAAATAGCTTCTAGTAGCATGAATGCCAAGTTGGATTGTGTCGCAGTCATGTGTGTCACACTAAATTGTGTCACGGCAATGTATGTCACAGTGATAGATGTCAAGTAAATGATGCCACAGTCATGTACTGTAGGTCACATTGAAATGTGACACAGCCATGTATGTCACAGTGATGTATGTCACGGCGATGTATGTCACAGTGATGTATGTCACAGTCAGATGTCAAGTAAATGATGCCACAGTCATGTACTGTAGGTCACATTGAAATGTGACACAGCCATGTATGTCACAGTGATGTATGTCACAGTAAGATGTCAAGTAAATGATGCCTGCACTCATGAAGGTCACAGTGAATTGTGTCACAGTGATGAATGTCACAGTGATGTATGTCACAGTCATATATGTCAGAGTCATATAGATGTCACAGTGAATGGTGCCACAGTCATGTAGGTCACAGTTAATTGTGTCACAGTCATGTATGTCACAGTGATCTTCTTCATACATTGGTTTTTGTGCTGATTTAAGACAATGCTCAAAGCAAGCAGCTGTACAATTGTTATCAATTTATCCTGCTTTGAAATCTGGTAATTGCTTAGCAAATTACTGCATGATTTTTGAAGCATCAAAAAGCTGTACTTTTCAGTTTTACCTTTATTTCTGTCAAATTTTTTCTTATTGTATGAAACAGGTGATGGACGCATGGATAGTCCTGGCCAATTATGCTCAGTACTGGTCCTAAACTGTAGTGGAGAATGAGTCAAAAATATCATATCTCTTGTAACAATGGGTAAAAGACAGACTGAGAAAAAGTCTACCAATTTGGAGAAAGCCTGTTTTGAATCAAGTATGACACAGTTGCAAGGCCAAAGATTAGAGATTAAAGAAGTTGTCACTGATGCACACACTGGCAGATAGGTTCACTCATGAGTAAGTCTAGTCAGATTGTCAAAATTTTCCCTGAAGAAGTTTCAAAATACTGGTATATCATTTTTGTTTGCAACATATTTACAAAGTAAATAAAACCATTTTAAGCTATGGGGGCTTTGTATTGTCATACAGTGAGTTTCAACGTGATTTTAGCTTCCCTTCAGTACATGTTACCTCTCTGACCAGTCCCATAGTGAATTGAACACCAAGGGAAACTACAACTTGCAATTAATTTTGATGATTTATCCATGTAGAATTGTCATTATCAACAAAGAACTAAATCAATGTTATGGGCACTACTGACTCCTGTCACTGATTAGGTCATGCAATATTTACTGCAATGTAAATCATTCTTTCACTGTAATTTGTGTGGCATATATTGTCTTTAACAGCAATTGAAACCCAATCTAGGAATCTATAAAAAAGTACCTAAAGAGCAATTGAAGCCCATGCAAACAGTTGTCATCTTGCCGTATATATTAAGGTAGCTTTCCGCCTTTGTTTTGGTATTTTGAGATAAAAACACGATTTTTCTTTTATCCCTGAAAAGTATTCCTATAATATTGATCTTCCTTGTGTGTAGAATATCTTGGTCGTGAAGTTCCTGTTTTTGGGTGAAATTTTGGAATAAAAATGTACGAGAGGCACAGGTGTAGATTTTGGCGTTTGAGACAACCGTTAAGTCTTCATTGACAAGGGATTACGCTAAGCAGGCAGCGTCACAGTATTCGCATGCACTTAGACAACATGCGCTGTGAAAATCCCATTAACACCTACCGTTCACTGCATGGGTCAAGACCATAGAGTGTACCTGGCGAAAGGTGGGTCTTACCGTTTTTCTCATAGTGGCCGCTCCCAAAAGATCACAATTTATCGACACAATCGGACAAGGTCAGACTTATGACATTGTTGACGGTACAATTTCAGATTACAAAAATGGCCCACACACTAAATGTTTTATCTGGGACATTTTTGTGCTTTTGTAAAAGCACCAGGAGTGGTGGATAAGTTTCGTAATGTTAAACATCTTTGAAGAGGCTGTCCCGTATACATAAATGGTACGTTCCACTGGCGGCCTTAGTGACAGCGGGAACACTTGAATACCGCAACCAACACCCTTCACATCTTCAACATTCAAGCAACGTTCGGCCTCTTTCGGCCGAAGTTTCGGCTTCTTTTGGCCCCAAGACATTTCGACACCCCCGTTACGATTTATTTTTTTCCCTTCAAACTTATAAGTAACTGACAGACCAGTCATATTCATAAGCGTGACCTTTGCGTTCTGACCAGTATGACTTTTACAGTGCCGTTTAGGCGCCGCTTTTCAAACTTTGGCAGTGTCGGCGGCTATTGCTATTGAAAATGATATGAAACTCTTTTCTCACGGTTTTTCACCATGTTCTCACAAACTTTCGAGCATGTGAATTCTGAGACTATAGTTCTCAGTGTTTTGATTTGTAACATTTGGCACGAGTTCCCCCAACCAGGTAGTGCCGAAACGTCTTTGGTCGCGTTGCCTAAACGTCTTGGCGTCGGAAATTGTGCGGCCAAAACGACTTTGCGCCAAAAGGTCTAGAAACCCGACATTGTCCGTTCGATGAGAATACTGAGTGAGTTGAACAATTTATGAATAAAATGAAATATCAGAAACCGCGGCACTGGAACTACTTGGGATTAGAAAATACAAGGTGGAAACAAATTGCATGGGCTTCAAGACAGCGACAGGAAATTTTCCCAAGGCAAAATACGTAGCGATGCAGAAATCACACGCCACAAAACAATATTTGCTTTGGTTTGCAGACGTTTTGGCACAATGGCAGTGAACTGATAATGTCTAAGTCGTTTCAATCCCGCGGTCCCGTTTTTCCTTGTCCCATTTCATTACCGACCTTGACAAGGTAAAAACATACGTCGACTAACAAATGTTCATCGTACACCGGACGAATATGAATCAAATGATTTTATGGGAATGGACACGACAACATTTTTATCAGTTATCATGGCAGTAGCCAAAATGCTGCAGGACCGAAGACAAATTTCAATATGAATTTGACCGTCACAATGTAATCGCCCTGAGTTTTCATCAACATGTCATCATTGGTCGATAAACCATTGAATGAGACACTTACGGGCTAACTACTTGAATACAGTGCAAAACACCATCCTAATCCTGAGATTTACATGTAATGAAGACGGGTCTGATATCATGTTCGCTTGGAATCGATGGTAATCATGTTGGATACGAACGATAGCAGAGAGTTATCTATCTGTGACGTATGACGCTTGACTAGCGGTCTATCGCATGCAACTTGCGCTTGATGAAATGACGTACGTTCATGTACGTTCATGTTTTCTCAACTTCTCTCCTTTGACTTTTATGCCGCCGACAGGCGATTTGCTCATGCTGTACAGAGTGAGGACGAACTATTGTCTCAGAAATGCTCGTAGTTGATTAGTTTTAATCGGTTTTCAAGGCGCGTGAAGATCTAAAAATGGCTGCTCACTAGAATCCTCGGTTACTCTAACCGTAATGAATCACAGCATGGAGCTGTTCTTTTTATCTCCATGATCACAGACACCGCAAATGTACATCCACATACAAACGCAGATATTTTTGTTGTCAGCCAATATTGTTTTCCCTATATCACTCATCGGGCTCGCTTTCATTCCGTGAGTCGTTTCCGAGGTCGAATCGAATGCTGCCATAAACTTACACTGAAGTGTACGCTTGTCATGGAGGTAATTAGTCCAAGCGCTCGTGTAGACGGCATCGAGATGCCATAGCAGTTCCGACAGTTAGGTCGAACAGTTAATACTCTATTTAAACCTTACAACTAATCAGTCAACAGATTATGCATAATCCCTTCCCTGGCACTCCCCAAGTTTATTTACTCACCAGCTACTGTGTAGACTGCGCTCTAAAAAGAGTACAACGCTCCCCAAATTCACCCTTTTTAGCCTCATTTCGACCGTTGACACTGATTTCAATGAGTGAATATACTGTTGAAGTTGAACACTTTGATTTCACTATCTGGTTTTAGTGTTTTGTCGTTGAGTACATCGTTTATTGCCTTCAAAAGGAAAAACCCGAACCAATTTACTAAATCGCCTTTTTCTCAGTTCGCCATTTTGTCACATTGCAGCACGTTCAAAAGAGTTTAACTCGAGAACGCGTGAACGGAAGTTCACCAGATTTTCACAGACGTTTGTCAAGTAGGTTGTCTCCAAAACCGTGTCTCAGTTTTTTTATGAAGATTTTTAAAGTCGAGTTATTGCTGCTTAATTAGGCGGCATTGTAAGACTAATCGGTGGATAAACTTTGACTCAAAGATGTGAAAAAACTAAGGCCTTTTTCAAAAATCTGAGACACGGTTTTGTAGCTAGTATTCTGAAGACCAATTGCCCGTTAACTCCTAAACAATAGCCCCTCTCCGCTCAGACTTAAACTTTTTTACGTGAGACCACCCATTTTCTTTACACTTTCACTAAGATCTTCAAAAATATTCATCGCGCACTAATTTTCTTGATAAAACAAAAAAATTCATAGAAATAGCTTTCAGGTGATATATAATACTTGGGTAAAAGTACACATCTTGATGGCAAAATTCACATTTGAAAATAGGTCGTCGCAAAGGTGGAAAGCTACCTTAAGTTTTGCATAGATTTGCTATACTAGTCTAGTACTTAATGTCCAGTAATCAAAACACTTTATTTCCACAGAAAGCAGATACCCAAACATAAAACATTCCCATGATATATGGCATGCAGCAAAGAATCTTGGGAAATAATGAAGGTATTTTCTTATCAGTGTTCACTTGTTTTTTTTTCTTCTGTAGCAATGTTATCATACAGAACTAAAATATTATGCTGAAAGTGTAAAGTAATCTCTGTCACATACTCATTACTTTTGATGATGTTATCATCATCTTCCTTTAGTTTACATCAGTGCTGACACTTACATGCAGTACCATTATATTTACATCTAGGCTAGTCAAGAGAAACAGTGCAAACCACTCCAGAAGTGGAATGAATATTATCAACCACTTCTGGTATTGCTCCAAAAAGACTTCAAGTTATGAGTTCTTGGTAAGGAATAATTCTGTCGTCTTGGAAGTGACACCATACTGTCTTCAGCCAAGATCATGCAACTGGATTGATGTTTACATATCAATGTGACTGAAATACTCATTTTTACCAACTTTGTTGTCTTACACTAACAAGACAAATCCACTTTCTGTGAAATTTGCCCGTTTAGTAATTGAAAATCAAGTAAGTGAAATGTTATTTACAATTGTATAAGCTATCAACTTGGCTTACCATATGTTGAATAAAGAGAGTCAACAATGCATCTAGTTTGGAAATACCGGTATGATCAGATCAAGGCAATTTTGTGCACAAAGACCTAAAGGCAGAGCTATTCAATGCTGTTATGAAACCATTCAACAGTTTGATAGTATCTTTCCATGAACAATGAGTCCCCATTGAAAAATACATGCAGAAACAACCTTTTTGTATATATCACCAAATTTTACTTTTCAACATGATTTTCTGCAAACATGTTTGTGCCTACCTGGTTGTAAAACATGACAATGAAGTGTTTGAAAGCAAAACAGAGAATTTACTCACTGAATCATAATACTAAATTATAGATTTTGAAGTGAAACAATTTTGAAGAATGAGATTACTGAATAGCATGTGTTGTGAGTAATTGAGAGACAAGTATATCGGGCAGAAGTTAATAACTTTCATTCTTTGTCTTTTTTAAGGGAAGTTGGTGTGGAGTCTTGCATTACGTCACTAAACAACATGCTTGGGCACTCCCTTCTTATGGCCAGGGATACAACAGATGTGACCATGGTCCTCTATCAGCTGAAAGAGTTCAAGGGAGAGAATGGCTGAAGAAGGGAGACCCAGCTCATGTAGCACTTAGAAAGATGGTCTTAGATAAATACTTCCTGAACAAGGTTCACTAATACTTGAACTTCAGGTAGGAAATCAATGATGCCTTTCCTTACTTGTAAAACATAAGACCCATTCAGTTCATAGGTCATGTTGACAGCGAGAAAGAGCTGCTAATCAATTAAATAAAAATACGTAAAAAGTTAATGATAATGTACCGTTGTCCGATCTCCCACATTGTTTTTTTGTATGGTATCAGCATGTTATTTGAAGTATGAACATTAGTTACTTTCCGCTTGAATTCTAGGAGCACTGTTGAGTTGGAGACTTTCCAACAAAATATCTTAATGTACGCAGCGAAACGATATGCGTAGTCACCACCTGTGTACAGGGCATGAAACATATTGGCAGCAATTGACCACAATATCCATCATTGAGTACAAACAAACAACGAAACCTAAGGTTTACAAAAATTAAATAACTTTGTAATGTTGTAGAGAACAAAACAAAAAAGCAACCTTGCAGCTGATAGAGCTTGCTGTGTTTTGTAGAGATGAAGTGTTTGTGACATGAGTGTTGATGAAAAAGGTGGAAATATTTTATAGCTCACTTCACGAGTTGAAAAAAACAATAGCAGCACAAGTTGTCTTACAGCGGTTGACTAAAGACATTGAAAGCCAACTTTTCATTAAAAATGTAAACTTTTTGATGCCACAAGGACTGAAATATTACAGAGCAGGTCATGTATTTGACCAGTTCAATATATTAAAGTGTTTTTTTTTCAAAAAGTATTACTCATCAATATTGCACAGTGTTATAAAACACAGAGCTCACATACACTGAGCATGACACTGTTCTGTGAGTGCAACATTTGTGCAGTACAAGTTCTGGGCCCCATTGTCTTTTTTTATGAATTTTCATAAATTTTGGTTTTCTTGGGTTTGTTGATAATTTAAAAGCCAAAATAACCAAGCTTGGCAAGCCTTACCTGTTAAATTTTTGCTTTCCTCTCACCCTTGCCCATAACTAAACTGTAATAGTCAGGCTGCCTATAATTTCTATAATATCTCACTCAATTTTTTGCAGCTACCATAGACACTATAACAAGAAGAGTACTAGAAGGTCTACTTTTCCTGAGAAGATTGACAAAACCTATCTCCATGTTAGAGACCTGAAGAAGTCAGTTTTTGTGAAACATTTTGCAGATAGGGAAGGCACAAAAAGACGGATGGACTTGGAACCACAAGATCCTCGCAGGATATCTGCAAATCTGGCTCCTATCCAAACTCCACCTACAGCTTCTATTGTCCAAGAACAAACATCAAGGAAAACATAAAACTTATGGACACTACCCACATCACTCATTGTTCATGTAAAGGTGTTGTCATTTATCATTAAACTTTGCTGAATTTTTGTTACATGTGAAAAATCACTTGAGCTAGTAATATATATGATATAATAAATATGAGTACATGTTTATCGCAGAAAATGTCATTTTTTTGAAAGCACTTATAAAATGTCAATTTTCATCAAACTTAACTGAACTGTCTCATAAAAGCAAAAAAGTGTTAGTGTTCCATAAAAATTATGCCAGCCACAATGGTATGAAGCCTGTGTACTGACCAAAGGGGTCAGGATACTTGTTCCTTATCGCCCATAAAGAGCAGCTTTGGATGATTGGCCGGTCTGTCTGCAGCACCTAAAATGCCATGCTGCCACAAGACAAACTGTCTGAATGGAGCGTGAAGGTTGGCTTTTGTCCTATCATAATCATCATTCACAGCTAATAAGAATACATCTCGTCTGTAGGCTCTAGCCAGTGCACATAGGTTAGCATTGAGTACATCTCAGGCTGCAACAAGTGGAATTCAACTTCTTAAGAAATACCAGGAATGGCTGACTCAGTTATTCTACTACTTCAAGAGATCTCCTAAGCGTGAAAAGCAACTACGCAAATTCAAGAAATTCTTGATCATCCTAAACTCAAATACAGAGAAGTTCATGCTGTAAGGTGGCTGTCCCTTTATGAGGCACTTGAGGCTGACTACAGAACCATTGATCCACTGATGACACACTTGTATAGTCTGCATGGTTGCACAAAAAGATCCAGCTGCCAAGGGACTTCTGAAACACATGGCTTATACAACCCAGTTTATATACATCACCTACCGGTACCTGATGATGGATGTCATCCTTGTTGTGTCTAAGCTGTGCCTACATTTCCAAATTAAGCGACAGTTTGGATGTTGGAATTGCCAATGACCAAAAATGTCTGAAAAAGACCTGAAGGACGCCATTGTTTATTATTGGAATGAAGATCTTACTTCATGAAGATCTTACTTCAAGAATGAAATATTATCCAAGTCTAAAATATCTACTAGGAGACATACTATCTGTACGAAAACCACATCCAGCAGTAGCATTTATCTCAACCCGTATCCAGGATGTTAGACATTTAGGAGTCCGCCTCCGTGTACTCACTGGTACCTATATATTACAAGCAAATAGGACAGCTTTCAATCAATATACTGTTAAACCCATATGCGCCCTATGTTAACAAGAACCTGAAGACAGGAGTCACTTTGTAGCTGTCCGCTCTGCACTTGACGATGTGTGAGGAAAGTATCTCCTACAATTACAGAACTCTATTTGTATCAACTGTAATGTAATACTTGCTGCTCAGTTACTCAGATAAGGTAGACTAACTGAATTGCTGATAAACACAATGTGTCACATTATCTATAAAGGCGGCGATACTGACTACGTTACAGCCTTCGAGCAACTCACCCGACTGTTGTTATATAGTCTACATCACAAGAGACTACTAATAATCATGGATTTTTTACATCCATGTACTAATCAACAAACATTAATTCCCACTTGGCGACCAAACCAACGTAAAGACAGGACTATTTACAGCTGCACGCCAGTTTTTTAACTTTCATGTAGTGTGTAAATGTTTATCCTGTATTAATTGATTTTGCACGGTAACGTTCTTATCCACACTGAAACACTACCTACTACAGGTGTCTCCACTGACAGCGGGAATTTTCGATAAGACAAGACATGGCACGCACGATCGATCGATCATCCTGTCCATGACCCTTTGAGCAAATCTACAACTTATCCACTTGCTCAAGAACTTCCGAGCGCGGCACATATAAGTCATCATGATTATAAACGCAGGTGATTTTTTTCTGGTGTTCTCTGCAGACGTTTGAGTACAGACTGCACCATAGTCTCGAGATTGCACTGAGCTTGTGCCAACTACATGTCAGGTCAATCAGAAGTGGGCGTGTATCTGTAGTACCAAAGATGGATTAATACTCACTAATGCAGCCTCAAATGTTTGGTGTGAGCTACCAACGCGTACGTAAAATCTCCCATCTTGTCAAAGTCCTCGATGTTTTTCTTCGGAGAAGTAGAAGTTTCAAATGAACCAATATTTAGTAACAGAGTTCAGTAAGTCGTCAGCGACAGGCGTCTGCTGAGTGTATCCGCCATTTTGTCGTTTGTTTGTAACACATTACTCCAATCAATGATTTTGCGTCCACCCTGTTCTCTTTGATTTTGCTGTCAGAAATTTTGAAAGAGGAAAAACTGAATCATGCTTGCAGCTAACAGGGTGTCTATCGGTTAATGGAGCAGCAGAGTTTCTCGAAACGGCGTGACCCACTTTGGGCACATGACCTCACCTTACCTCTATCATGTTCTTGAGGGCGCTCGACAGGCGAACTGGTAAAACAATAACATAAACTGAAGTAAATTTTTGTCACCTTTATTGTAACCCAGTCATTTTTTCCTAAGATTTTGATCAAAACCTGTCGCCGATGAAAAGTGATGACCAGTTCGTCCAAAATTGTCAAAAAACTTACCAAAAAATATTGGTGAGATAACTTACAGCGCTCAAAGGGCTAAGGGACGATTCAGAATTTACTTCCAGGGGGAGGGTGGAGGATTTTCTATTTTCTCGGTGATTTTTTTCCATGGCCCCCCTAGTAAATTATAGAAAAAATCTATGGCCCCCCCTCATCTATCCTGTTTTTTTTCCATGGCCCCCCCTAATATATACATGCATGCTTATACGGTACATTATAGACATATCTAGTCTAAGAAGTTGCAGGAACTGTAGGGCCTAGTGGACATTAATCGATGATATAACAAATCATTTCAGGGTTATGTGACTATAAAAAGAATGATTTGCAGGGACTGCAAGTGGCACACTTTTGGAAAGGGTAGCAATAAACATATCTGGTTGTAAATTTCTGAAGAAAAGTTAATTACTAAATATGAATACTTTTTTCGTTATGTCTCACTGATACATATGATGCACACAAAGACAAGCAAAGATGTCAGTTAGAAATGATGAACAGAAAATCAGAGGAGCAGATAATTGGCAAAGTGATATATATCTTGAAGTTTAATGGTACATCTCATTTGCAGATATCCAGATATTTCTGGAAAGTGAGATGTACATGTACATGCACACGTTCAGCATACATTTTCATTTGATGATGCTGAATATTTGCAGACTCACGGTGAAAGTTTTAAACATTAGGAATTAAAATTGGTGAAAGCCAACTTGTTTTTAATTTTCTCTTTTTTCTAATTTGGTTGTCATAAAACCAAGTTGCTGCCACTGAAAGCAACAATGCTGAGGAATATTTTAGAACATTTCTTGAACAAAACACTTATCCAAAACATGAATTCACGTGTTATTCTGCTCATTCCATTCACAATCCAATGTTCATATTAAAATGCAGATAACCCTGTGTAAGTCAAAATTCACATTTTGTCAGCAGTATTTTTCAAAATTGACAGAGCATTCATATTTCAAATTTTTTTAACAAATTTTAATTTTAGAATAGTCATGATGCGCATGTTTTCAGATGACACGAAACAATACATGTTAATTTGGTTTTTTGCCTTTTCTGCCAGCCGCCACTGTGAAATCTTTGATTATACATATCAGAATGAATGGGACACAAAAGTATTAGCATCAATACACAATGTGTAAGCCTATCCACATTTCTCCTAGCCTCATACACACTGAGATCACTTCTTGGACTACAGCAAATTTCTTGTGTACACAATATTTCAACAATGCGACACCATAGCATTGGTGCAGTGCCACATGATCTTCTGGATGCACATACAGGATTATTGGAAAATCAACCCTTTTGTAAATTTTTCACCATATATTTTTGACAGTAATACATAATATTTTTATTTTCAACATTAAAACCTATTCGTTGAAAAGCACCTTTAAGATGAGACGGCCATAAATTTATTTTCAAAAAAGTTTATAGTAGATGTAAGCACTGTAAAAAGTTATGTAGAACATTTAAAAAATTTAGAAAGGGTAAAATTGATGAGAATGAAACATAGAAAAAAGGAGCAGAAAAGAAGAGTAGCAGTAGCAGTAGTTTACTCAAAGGATGAAGTGGGTGTATATTTGGGGTAAAAAACCTCAATTTTTGTATTAATGATAAAAATTAATTTAAGTCGAAAACTAGACAGTGTTTTCTGAAATGTAATATTTCACTTGAAAGGATAGTATTCATGTAGAAAAAAACAACTATTTTACTTGGCATTATCCATCTTCATTTTAAAATTGTAGGGGTTTAAAGACTGACACTCTAATAATTGATTAAAATCATGATAAGCAAAATTAAAATGCCTCTCATTAAAAATGTAAGAGCTTTATTGCCAAACAAAACCAATTGATAGTTGTTGTGTTATATAGCATTTAAAAAACAATGTGAAATTTCAGAAAATTTGACCCAGCCGGAGTGGAGTTAAATTCGTTGGAAATTTTGAAATTGGGAGGCAAAAGAAGCCAAGAAATCAGGTGATTTGCATACATTTGCATAAATTAACACTTCTTTATCGTGCAACTTTCAACTGCTTTACAAGCTACAAGGTAAACCCAACCTTAAAAAGACATTTGCTGTAATTTTTAGCATTTGTTCAATGTTCATCTCTGTGTATCAGCATTTGTTTGTTATTCTATCACTACATAGAACACCCAATGCTGTATTTAGCAACATACCAGTGTGAACATAAATGACCATTGTTATTGTTGATAAATGAATTCTAGTCTGGACTTGATCTGAGATCTCCTTTCAACAAAAACAACCCTGACTGTTCACTGTATGGTTTGTATTGACACGCTAAATACTGGACATTTCATAATGCTTCAGGGAGGAGAACAAGATACTGCAGTAGATGCATAAAACAAACCACTGTGAATATTACCGAATTTGGCAGCTAAAGGAGTTTAACTAAACATGTTGAGTTTATCTGTCACCCAGGTAGCGTCTACGGTGCTCTTTTGTAGAGATCAGAAATTCTGGGCAAATATTGAATTGATGTTTTTTTTCCTTGGCCCCCCTAAAAGATTGTGGTATTTTTGTCTGCCCCCCCCTAAATTTTCTTGGGAAAAATGGGTGGCCCCCCCTGAAAATCCTCCACCCCCCCCCCTGGAAGTACATTCTGAATCGTCCCTAAGGGGTGAAACATTTGATATTCTGATGGGGCTTGGAAGATTGACCCTGGGGCATTATTATTTTTCTTCCAGCTAAACCTGGAACTATTTTTTTCAACTGTGGGAATTCAGACGTTCATTTTCTTCTCACTTCCCCTCTCAGAGGATTTTTTTTTGTTGTGCATGCATACACACGCTGATGCCAATATTTGCCATGATTTATTTTGTGAAGCTGCTTTTCTTTGTATGATATGACAAAACTGAATAGGGAAAGAAAAGTAAAGCAGCACAAAGTTTGCATGGAAGTACATGCAAACAGCACCTGCTGAATGCTGGAAAGTTGGAAAGAAAATATACGCATCCTTTCCTACAGCAAACTTACTAATTGAGACAAAAAAGAAATCAGTGAGGTCTCTGTCTCTAATCCGGTGGATTCACGGGGTTCAACTATTTTTGACCTTGGTGATGAGGTGTAACAACTTTTTTGAAGTGCGCAATAGTGGCTGGGGTGTCAGTGTGTTTTTGAATTACAACACGGAGTCATACTTGCCTAAAATACATCGTAGCAGCCACGAATTTCATCATTCCATTGCAATCTTCGGCGCACCCTTCGGGCGCGTAACTTTTATATATCAGACATATACCGGTATTTTAGGCGCGCCCTTGCTTCAATAAATCAAACATACCAGAGACATCTGGATGGTTTCATATTCGTAGTTTTTTTGCAAAGCATCATACCAGCCACAGATTGCAACACTCAGTCACAATTTTTCGACATTTGTTTTGCAAAGCATCATACCAGCAATGAATTTCATCATTCAGTTGCATTTTTCGGTGCGATCTTCGGGCGCGTAACTTTAATATAACAGACATATACTTTTAGGTGTCCCCTTCAGGCGCGTAACTTTAAATTATCAAACGTGTATTTTTCGTTTGTTGCTGTTTGTTGCTGGAACGGAGAGTTCTGCTTGGATTACTTTCGTTGATGAAGTCGGAAATATATGCTGAATTTAAGCCATATGGCACTTTATACGTGATCAACAAAATTTTAAACTTGATTCGGAAGCCAATGCAAATGTTGTATTGGTCTGATGTGATAACATATCTTGGCACGGGTAATGAGACGAGCAGCATTATTGTTTGTTATATGAAACAGATTAAGTTGCACAGTTAAGCGACAACCGTCGAATGGATTGATTTTGAAATATGTTACTGTAAATAGGTACTGCCAAATCGGCCTAATTGCGTCAGATGATGGAAAACAAACTTCGGCAAGTATCAACGATATGTTTATGGACCCAGAGTGTGCGGTCTGACATGAAAACGAGGTTGTAAAGCAGAGTAAACACAGATATGGCGGCCATTTTGAATCTCAAATATGTTGGGATATTTGTTTCGCTGGTTCCAAACTTTGCACGGTGACCCTAAATATTTATTGTCGATTTGGTAAGAGAATGGTTGAAAGTTTCACATAGGAAGATTGGGCAAAAGTTTAAGTCTTTCACTTTCGAGGCGCATGCTACCTTAACGTAAGTCTGGTACTGTAACAGTCGGGAAAGGGCGATATTGACAACAAATGGGATTTTATAAAGCATCGTGGCACAGAAAACTTCGAAAGAATATCGCCGAATAGAGGTAATAAAATGGCCAGAAGGACCATTACGATTGCAGATAATATATGGGAAACCTTATTGAACATGTAATAAAAGAAAATAATATGACGCGATAGTCAGATAGGTCGATTTTATTGTTCGAAATTTGCTTCGGATGCTTAGATATTTGTATCAAGATGGGCCAAACCATTTATGGTGATGGGTTGGATGAAAATTGGACAAATGAAATTTTTGCTTCCTGTCGGCAATTTGAGATAATTCAGAACGCTTATTTAATAGGCTTGCTTTATCTTAATTGATTATGAATCTACTTCTCAGTTAAGTTGGCCTGTATTTGACACATTGGATCAACTGATTGTTCCTTTTATGATTGGCCATATCATGGAATGAGCGCGAGTTTGTTGGTGAAAGACTTATCGATCAGCAGTTTCAAAGCGTCCGCAAATTTCATAGTTGTTACACGTTCGTGGTGCAATGTGTTATGTCAACTGTGACGATGACTTCGGGAGATCTCAGACTGAAATTTACCCGGAGGCTCTCCTTTTAAAATGTGAGCACAATGGTACGCATGATACATTTCGTAAGATCGATAACAATGCAATAAGAGAGATGATAAGAGAGATGGATGCCTTTTCTTCATTGTAAGTATGCCAACCATCTCAGGCAATATATCATCTTGTATTTTCTATGGTTCTATTCTCTCAGAATTCCCACGGATAGTATGGGCTGCACTATTATGACAGTATTTTCAGTACTAGTACATATATAGCGGACCTTTACAAGCTGATTTTGTGTTAGCGTGATGATTGTAAATATTCTAGGCCGTATCGGAAAGTTCTTCTGAGACTTTATATATCTTTCATGACTTGTCAAAAATCACCTTAAGATATGAATGATATCATCGGAATTTCAGTGGTTGCTAAATTATAGAGATTGGTGTGTCTCATCAACACGACTGAGCCAGGTAATCGGAATATCTTGATCTTAAATCCCCGAAATAATCATCCTGGTTAACAATTGATGAACCCCGTACTGGTCAAGTTGACATCCTTCTTGCAGCATATCGTGCTGTTCCATCGTTTCCACTTTCTAATATGCCGGGTTTCTCTCTCCTTACGATGCATTACCTCTCCTTACCATGCATTCATAATTCTGCCCGGATGTCCGAGACTTCACACTAAAAAGGCTCATATCAGATATACACCACATCCATACTCACCCACAACCCACCCAACTTTTTACAAAACATTTATGTATGTGTGTGTACTTTGATTGTCTGTCTAGGGTAAGCTTTCCTTTCTCAAGCTATGTAAAAGTATAGCAACGATGAAGTAAAATGTGCTGTCTGTACTCGTTACCGATCATCTTTCAAGTTTGAAGAAGACGTGTTGTTAACTAACACAATTGGAACTAATTTGGGATAATTGGATCTTTATATTTTTTAAATTTCTCAAAAGCGTCAGGTGCCATATGGCTGAATGTTGCAATATTACGAATTACTCATAAAAACAAGTGTGTAACTTAAAAAGAAAAGCAGATGAGATTACATTTGCAGATTAAATCGACATTACTTCACCACCCAATTATCCCAAATTAGTTCCAATCGTGTTAGATGAGCTCTATTAAAAGGCGCCAATCATACATATATAGGTGTTTGAAAACAATTTAATGTATAATGAAATACTCTGTTTTCGTTGGAGTATCCATGCAGTTATTCTTCATGCAAAAAAAAAAAGCCCTTTAATCAACAAACGTTAGATGTCAGAGAAAACTACTTGATGAAATGTGCATTGATAAAGCGGGTCATACTAGTTGTCACTCCTTGTACAGTATATTCCAAGCATACATTCCCTAAAAAGTGTAGATCTGTCTTTGCAGAAAATGTAAGCAATTTATTAAACACACACGAGAATTTGATCACAACTTATCTTTAGTGTTAAGATAAAAAGAATGATTTCCTTAATAGTCGCAGACTTGTTGAAGACTCCTTAAAGCAATTTTTTAACTAACGTTTTCCCCCAGATGCTACATGTTTCTTACACTCTTCAATACAGTGAGTAGAAAAAGTTTATGACATCATAAATTATTTATTCATTTTTGTCTCTTGTTCATTTATTAATCTATTTATTTTATTTCCGAATTCCGTACCTAGTAACTTATTGCTTTCCCACACTGTTAAGATTTCCTTCACTCGAAGAAAGGTATTCTAAGTACAGGAGCTTTACAATAAAAAACTTGTGTTCGGATAAACCTACCCAAAACAAACAATGTATGCATGCAGATACGTCATAAGAGAAATGAAAATTATGTTTCAAATCGTCGTTTACTGTGGTTTTTAATTAATTACGCAATTATGATTCATTCTTTACTGGGTTTCAGAAACATCCCGATGACTTTCAATTCGCACAGATAAATTGCACGCCCAGACGTTGTTTCTTTTCTGATTGTAACATATCTACCGACCATTGGACCAGGTGTACACCCTAGATATGCCTCTCCCTTGGCTTCTACTCCTTCATCTTCTTCGAGATGGCTGCAATCTTTGACTTCAGGGGAAATATCGCCGCCACTGACTTCAATCACAGTAGTATGAAAGTAGCCTACAATACATTAAGAACAGAATATTCTAAACTACGGTGTAAACGGAGAGGTGAACATCAAAGTACATTGCTGTTGAAGGTTAATTTTCTCTTGAAAGATAAGTAATATTTGCAATTATCAAATCTTCGTACAACGGTATTTCAGATTCATAAACACTTGTTCTTTCGTATGTATAAGAAAACACACACACGCACGCACGTTGTATCTTCTCAGATGGGTAAAGTGTTCGATACAGGATTGAAGAGAAATATTACAACTAAACAGTCCGGGTTATGTCCATATAGTGGATAGTTGGGAAAAGCCAATGGCGTACCGTATATGTAATGAGGTTAAGGCAAGAACCAATCATATACTGTATATGTAATGAGATTAAAGGTTAAGTGGGTTCACTTTGAAATATTATGCTGAGATCGCGATCTGACCTGACAGATCCACTGTGACCGATCGAGTGAGAATGTTGGCTACCCGGAGGTGTCGAGTCAATTTGCGACGTTCTACCGTGTTCAAAATTGTAAGGATTTCTTCAGGAATAGTTTTCTGAGTTTCTTTACCCTAGACCATGTTCGACAAAGAGTTATTTGACGTTTTTCGTATTCTTTACATGCTTCTGGTTAACTTCTCGGCGATTGATTCTGCGCGCGTTTTTCTGAGCGAAGGGTCAATCGTACCGGGAAATGCATGGTGATCGAAAAAATCGTGCTCCATCGTGCTCCGATCATTGACAAGAACAGTTGACCCATCGTTGCAAAGCTTGAAACATTCTCCATGCTACAGATGGAAAGGTTAAATAAAATTTGACCAAAAATAGGCGATATTTGGCGACAAATAACTTGCTGTAAATTTACAAGGGTCAAATCCTGATTTCTAGGAGCGGTACCTGGCCAGGAAAATCATCCAAAGAAGTAATATTCGATGTAATAACCACCAGTGTCAGTCGCCATCTCGACCATACTGAACATTGTGCATAACGTCTACATCTAAAAACTACCCAGTGCTAAAAATAAAGAGTGAAATCTGGCCGAAAGTTCCGAACTCATTACAATCTGCGAGCCAAGGATTGCATGGTTAATTATTCATGACGTTGGCGGCGGCAGGTTCGCTGATTGGTCAATCGTAATATCCTCTCTATGGACATAACCCGGACTGCTAAATGAGAACATACATACATACATACATACATACATACATACATACATACATACATACATACATACATACATACATACATACATACATACATACATACATACATACATACATACATACACACATACACACACATACACACACACACACATACATACGTACGTACGTACTTACCATACGTACGTATGTACGTACGGAATAAGATTATCAAGACTACCCTCGTTTGAAATCCAAATCTGTATTTGAAAAAATTCTTCTAGATCATCTCTATAACATAACATACGATACTTACATCCGTACCCTGTCATCGATGTCTCACATGTTGATGCGTATGTAAGTTTGACGGCTTCGATGAGGTACTCGCCTCCCAAGTCAACCGTGAATGCTGGACCAACAACCAAACTACCAGAATCTGCACAGGTTTGTGTATTACCATCCACCAGTAACTGATACGTGTCTTTACCATCTCCAACTAGGTTAATACCACTGACTAATTTATTGAAAGCCACGTTATCTGAAAAGTTGTCATATATGCATGATGTTAATCCTTGGAAAGCAGCAGACCCTCGTCTTAAATATTCAGTCTCAGAAACATTTGTGAACATCGAACATTATGCTTGTTGAGAAGGCCAATCACCAGAATCACTATCGGTTAATCTCTTGAAGCAAGAACCTTACAATTGACTCGATTACTTGATAAGTTCATATATTTCTCCCTACTATCTGTTCCGGATCTTATTGTTACATATTTCGAACAGAGAAAACAAGTAATAAACCCAGTTTTGATGAATGTGACAAGTTTTGGGGTGAAAATAATGCACAGGTTTTCCGTTAACTAAGCATGATGACTTTACACCTATTTTAAAAAGCTTCATCGGTTATAGTGTATTCACAAAACAATGAAACGCATCTCAATGATATGAGGTGACAGGGGAATCTTGACAAATGCAAAGGTCACCACAACACAGCTTTGAAGTCCAGTGCTTACACCAACCAAATCAAATTTGATATGTACATGCTAACCAATCAACAAGAGGAGCAATAACAGGAAACGTGACATCACGTGGTTCAACTTCCCTTTCAGTGAAAAGGTGGAAACATCGCCAAGAAATTCTATCGACTTCTTGATTAACACCCCTAAGGGGTGTAAACTACTCAATATCTTTAACAGAAGCACATGTACAATTAAAGTGATCTACGGCTGCATGGAGAATATGGCCTGTATGATCAACGTAATGAGAGGGTAATCACCGGAAACCATCTAAAGATTGACCAGCTGATTGTAATCGCCGGGATTAGTCTTCATGTCCGTTGAAAGGTGACTGTCAAGCCAAGAGTGTCATTTACAAGGTCAAAGTCTCAACAGGAGTCCATAAGCATGATGAGGAAGTTTACACAGGCCTCACTGGTAATACCTTGAAGACACGCTTCGCTAATCACACGCAATCGTGCCGTAACAACAGCACTGGATAATCAAATTTTATTTCAACTTTGTTTCTCAAGAACAAGGACCAGGTCTTTAATGTATCATGGTCAACTATTGACAGAGTATCAAGTCACTCCAACATAAGCAAGCGATATATTCTTTGTTTATCAGGAAAAAGGTACACAATCAATGCTAACAAATCTACGCTGTTAAAAAAAACGCTCTGAGTAAGGGTAACATAATCTGAGGATTACTAGATGCATGAAACATAAGTAAAAGATTACGTTATACTCGAAGTAATTTGTGTTATCATAGATATATAGATATAAAAAGGTGTGTATGTGTGTGAATAAAAACGAAAAACTGGTCACGTAAAATCTGTACGTATAAATTTCATCGTTATTTCACGTGTTTCACTTTTTATTACTAGACGTCTTGGCATTCCAAAGGATGAAACTGAAAACATATACTGATTTGAGAGGAAACCTCATCGATGATCAGCTTCAGATGACTGAATTTTTTTATCGAACATACCAATAAGGGACCATTTTTATAGAAAAATCTTTAAAGTAGTACACCTGATAAAAACATAATTGCATATACTTTTCCTCAATTTTCTTTGTTACCCAAGCTTATACATTGTATTGCTCTTTCTTCTCCCTAAAGTATCATGACCTGTGTGTAAATGGGGTATACACCTACCCCTCTGGTATTTAATGTCTGTCTGTAATCATGTTAGAATATGAAAATGCTTGAAATCTAAAGTTGATTATGTTCTTCCAATTAAAATATATTTAGTGTGTGCGAGAAACGCGGTCTCTCATCACAAGAAAAAATGCTCACTAGGAACATACCAAGAAAAGAAAACGGCTGCGTCGTTAACGTTAACTTGAGTCGAATCTGTAAACGGTCACTCTTTGAAAGCTTGTTCGTATAAAGCGCTACGTTGAAATACTCTGCACGTCATGCGTCATTTAATGGTGTTGAAGTGCACTACAACTGCTGTGTATCTATCTATTTATTGATTACAGTGCTCAAGTAATCAATGCCCAATTGCGAATTTTCTACTCCGCTGCGAATATTTTACTGCTAAACACTAGCTCTTCCTTCATAATCATAGTGATATTAATTACATAGAGCTAGACTCAGACATCCTCTTTGGAAGGAATTTCTATGTGTCTGCTGTCTTGTCTCCATACATTCAAAATGCGAGTCTGTCAAGATGCTTGATGAAAATATGATGTTAAAACTACAGTAATTAAGTACAAAAATTCTTTTGATCAAAATGACCACCACAAACACTCCAACAATAGAACACCAATTATGTGTTTGTACAGGGTATCAAGTGACTGAGTTTCACGGCCAGCACTCGGGCAAAATATTGACAGGTAATGACGTGGGCCTCGTGGCAGCAGAAATTAGTGCACCGGCAGTATATATCACGCTTTATTTCTGCTCAGAAATTTACGTGAATTCATGGAGTGTTGATAAATCGTTGAGTCGGGTCAAAAAGACACACCACCTATACTTTTGGATGAAGTGCTGTGCACTATCTATGGCTGATCTTGCTAGCTGGCAGATCTTTGTGTGTGACGTCATCTTGACGTCATCTCCCATCAGCAACTAACCTACTATGTGCGAGTATTGCTAAAGTTCATCGAAACCATAATTGGAAACAAAAACTCCATATTTGGAGTGGTAGTGAACTAATGAGGGAGAGGAACGTACAAGATGCATTTGAAATTGGTTAAAAACCAAAAAATATTGACCACAATATGTTATGCCATGTGTTAATACGGTGCTAAAAGTCCTGTATGATAGATAAATGATACATGACATCTTTTTCACTACTTTTCACTTTCGCTACATACTCATCACATAGGAACACAGTTACCTCCTTAACGTTTTTTTCATAACTTGATATGGGTATCCCTAAGTAGCTGCATGTTGAATTTCACAGCTGTACGACCAGTTGTATAGAGAAAACCACGCTTTAACAAAAATGAGTAAATTAGTCCCCGAAACTGTCACATTCAATCATCTTTTGAACAAAACTGAATCAGATTATTTCAAGGGACATATGGACCATATTTATGTGTTACTGAACAAGCAGTTTCAGAGAGGATGACTGAACAAATTGACCAAAACAGCAAATAAAGTCCTCCCAAAATTTGCAGATTTAATCTATTTCAAACTATATCAATGAAGTTATCCCTAGGAAGATGTATACCAAATATTAGAAGAAGAAGATTCTTCACAAATGGCAATAATTGCCTTAAAATACAACAGTGGTGTAGTCCACTACAATTTGAACAAACCTGATTTTAGTCATCATTTTGGCCCGGAAAACCAAATTTTGGACCTCAGAACTAAATAAAATGTTCCTTGAAATGTAGTTTCCAAGAATGTAAAATGTTGGCGGATGACGACAGATGACAGACAACAAGCTCTGGTCGTTGGTATAACGCTTTCAATAACTGTAGCTCTGTATATAGTAGGAAAGTAAATTCTCTTACCGCCATTTTCATTGACTTGAAGAAATCCCGAAGACTGTCCTTTTGGGAGAGAAATGGAAAAGAAAAGGCAAAGTAAGAAAAATAGGAATGACGCAAGTTTATTCATCTGTTTCCATTAAATCTTGATACAAATGCGTTGGTAATGGGTAAAGGAAAATACCATACCTTTTTGTACTGGTTCTCCGAACACTTGAAGTTCACATAAATAAATAGCTCGTACCATGTCTTCTTCTTTCTTCAGTGTCACGTATCTACCTCTCACTGGACCGGGAGAATAATGTAGTACAATCTCTCCTCTTGATTCGCCAGGAATATTTTGAAGATGGACGCATTCGTCGTGGTCGGGATGGTGTCGATCATTACCGACATGTACTGTTGTATGCTTGTAGTAACCTGTAGAATGCATGGACGTTTTAGGTACTATTGGCTAATGAATTAACTATAACATGGATTGACCATTTGTACTGTTATGAGGGTTGTTATCATTAGATGAAATACAAAATTATCAACCCATTATTCATGTTTACAGCGTCAAATCTGTGCGTTTATACAATCTTATTAATGGATTAAGTACATTCTTGATATTAATATTTCATTTTATAGGAGATCACCGGTAAGGTTCTAAGGTTTGTCATACTGCCGTTGAAAGACTATGACTGTAGTATGATTCGCGGACCGGAAAGACGATGGAAATTAATGTTGACCCTCAAACTTTGATAATGCTTAATGATTTTGGTGAAAATTTTAAGCTCACCAAGAAAGAATAGTCTATGAAAGTTATATATACAGTTCTATTATGAATAGAAAATCTAGGTAATCTTAAGTCAGAGACATACATACATACATACATACATACATACATACATACATACATACATACATACATACATACATACATACATACATACATACATACATACATACATACAAATATATTTTTGGTTTACTTATTTTAATATCTGAGAGAAAGCAAATTCTCCAAAAATATCTCTAAGTGCGCGCGCCTCGCACGCGCGCATGTAGGCAAGCATATGCATCCATCTATCCATTAGTTAACGATTAAATACATACGTGCTTGACAGTGATATAGATTTACATGCAACTATATCAACAACAGGCAGGCGTACATGAAAAGACAAATAATATAAAACAAACCCAATAATATGGCACACTAGTACAGACAACATAAGACACACATGTATAAACTCTGATATCAGTTAAGATTGACTTACATCCATGTCCACTGATTGAAACGGCACAAGTTGGTGCAAACACCAGTTTGACACCTTCTACAAAGTATTCTTCTCCCAAATCAATTTGTAAGGCCGGATCAAAAACCAGGGTGCCAGAATCAGCACAGGTACCACTATCACCGTCAACCAGGAAAGGATATGTGTTTACGCCATCACCCACAAGTCCTATTCCAGTAACAGGTTTATACAAAGCCACGTTTCCTGAAACCCAACGTTTTCACTGTCAAATGTAACGGAAGTCTGGACCTGAGGCGCCAAACTCTCACATTTTCGTTAATGATCATAGTGTATATCTTTTTGAAAAACATTAGGCAAGTACGCGTAGAGAGCTTCGAATGATTAAATCGTCATTTTATAAAGAATAATAGGAAAATAAAAAAATAGTTTGGGTTTTTACAGCCATATGCCATGAAACCAAAACTATAGGAGAAATAGCTGCGAAATTAAAGGGTTGATGTATCATATCTTTTAAACCTATTTATCGTTTGGAGGTGTTGTTCACTTATCCTTTGAAAGCATATATAGCGTTTACTGTTTTGTACAACTTTCGTCAATTCAAATTTCTAAATTCTGGGAGAATGACGGAAAATATGGCATTATGGTTTGTAATTATAGGAATGACCAGGATAAAACCGAAGGAACTTTCATCAAACAGGGACTGATAGATTGGACGAAGAAAATATTTATTGATCAGGGTACAAAATCTATATCAAGTGCACTTCAAACGTTTTGTCAGCATTAACTTAAAGCTCTGCAAAGCTATTTCCGCACGATTACCACGTACACGTATCGCCATATAGCAATTTGGATAAAGATAACAGGAAACTCTTACCTTCAGTTGGCGATACATGAAGATGCTGGAGTGATCCCACCTCTTTGTTTTGCGTTGGTTAATGTTTAGAGAAAAATACGAGTAATTTTGGTGTTACGAGCACAACATTTTAACAAACCATAATTATTTCATATCAAAATGTACTAATTGATATCGACCCCGGGTTCAAGCCTATGATGATAAATTTAATAATGTATAATAAAATGAAATTTATCAAAGGGAAATAGCAAAAACAAAATTATAACGCCCTGACGTCTGACGAGGGTGAACTCTCGGTTCAGTCCGGTAGATACGACCGACGATTAGAAATTTGTGACTTTATCCCTTGGCGACTGCAGAGCAAGTTCCATACCGGATCGAAATTGACGCAGAAGTCAATCAGGTGGACTGTTGTGTGATGGGTAATTTACGTATGCCGAAAGTTCCTGTTATCAATATGAAACAATATGAATCTGTAGATTTTCGATCGGACTCGAACCCACAAAGTACAGCTTCTTATATAGTCACCTAGCGAAGACCTCACGGTCAAAATCGCTCCACCAAATTCCCACCCTTAAAATAGAGTGGTTCAATAACCGAGCTTAGTTGTTACAATTATCGTGACTGCAATTCCGATATCCAAGATTGATCATATGAACACTATGGCGCCCTGATCTGACACAATAAATCATAGAGCAATAGATACAGAAGCAGAACTAGGACGATGGTAACTTGATTTATTAAAAGATTATGGATAGTGGTTAAACTTGACCAAGAATTGACAGTACTTGAGGGATTTTGTAAGCAACGCTTTTCTAAATTCGACAGGATATTTTGTTCGAACATCAGGGTAAACAGAAAAGACATTTATTGTTAGTTATTCAAGAACAATCATGAAAGAAATAAACAGTTTTTAGGAGCACCTTTTTTCATTGGTATCCGATGACTTGCATCTCACACAAATAAATTGAGCGGATATTAGTGGTTTCTTTCCTGATTGTAACATATCTACCAATGACTGGACCAGGTGTACACTCTAGATACGCCTCTCCTTGAGCTTCTTTTCCTCGATCATCTTCAAGATGTCCGCAATCAGTGACTGTCGGATTGTCATCTCCTCCTTTGATCTCAATCACAGTAGTGTGAAAATAACCTGGAATTCGGATGTATGTAAAACGAGTGTACTCTTTTGTATCAATATGTCTATCTTTAGGAAGAGTACATGCGAAAAAAATATTCCATTCATTAAGAATTGCACACACACACATCCGTCCATCCATCCACCCATCCATCCATCCATCCATCCATCCATCCATCAATCCACCCATCCATCCATCCATCCATCCATCCATCCATCCATTATATATGATCTTTTATACTTACATCCATATCCTGTCTTCGATGTCGCACATATTGGTGCATACGTCAGTTTGACGGCTTCGATGAGACACTCTTCCCCCAAGTCAATTCTGAAAGCCGGGCCGACAACCAAAGTACCAGAATCTGCACAGGTTTGCGTATTACCGTCCACCAGGAACTGATACGTGTCTTGAGTATCTCCAGTAAGATGAATTCCTCTCACTGGTTTATTCAAAGCCACGTTGTATATGGCTGAGGTGTTGGCAGAAATTAGAAATAAGTCGTCGATAATATAAAAATCACATCTTTGAATAACTTCAAAGCCTGTAATTAAAAACCTTAATCTAAACAGGGACGATAATGTTAGCCTGGTGGAAGTACACTACTGTGGAAGTATATGCTGGAAGTACATTACTGTTGAAGTAGTTGTTTTGGGAATAGTGGAAATACGTGGAAGTATTCACCTCAAAAGATTTAAAATGTAACTGAACAGATATTCGTATCAGCTTCGCGCTCTGTTTATCTGACAGTTCTCTTCAGGGTTTGATCATCCGATGAAATTACTTCCAAACAAATGCGACTTATGTGAACGGCTTCCTTAAATGATACCAGGGTTAATTTAGTCAGTTTACTCTGAACTTAATTGTAGCAGCAGTGGCCAAATAATTCCTATAACTTTGATTTAAAGAAGTAGGATATATATAATACCTGGAGAGGCTCCATGCGAGCCCGTAAGTACAACGCCGACGGCCACAATGACTCCAACGAGGTTCATTTCAGATACCAAGCTGGAAGAGAAAGACAAGTAAATTATGTTCAGTCTTTTATCTGTCTCCCATAAAGACGAAACAACAATTGGCCTTGCATAATTTGTAGAAATGAATACATAATGCAATTTTCCGGATGTTTTCTATACTTGTACCGAACACTCTTTCTCTTAAGCGTTCGCTCAGAGGAGGACTGTTGGAAATGTAAAACAATATTGTTACACAAAATACTGTGTGTCGATTCCCAAGTCAAAGCATACATTTTTCAGTCTCCCTGCCCCCCCCCCCTCTCTCTCTCTCTCTCTCTCTCTCCTCTCTCTCTCTCTCTCTCTCTCTCTCTCTCCCTCTCTCTCTCTCTCTCTCTCTCTCTCTCTCTCTCTCTCTCCGCGATAGTGAATACTGGTTGCAAAATGATAGCATTATGTCTCCTCTTAATTAGGTATATCATACTATAGTTACACATTCTCTCAAAAACGACGACATCAAAAGGGCGGTAATCATGAACGAGGGCAGGTCATCTAAATAGATGTATTGTGGACGGGATGAACGTTGAGCAACTCTTGATTTAACTTGTGCATCATACTTTTAACAGAGACTTGATGAAATCATCGAGTATTAATGAGTACTGATCATACTAGCCAGTCTAGAAGAAGTAAAGATCAAGATGTAATTGCACATTAAATCGGACCAAGTGTTACGTACAACCTTATTTAGGTAAAGTTAAATCAATAATGAAGATGATACTCACGTACGGCCCTAGAATATGGGACTGGTTGAAGATTCCAAGAGTAGTACGTGTTATCAAATATTTTAACATCGTCTTATATAGCCTTTAATGAGGTACTGTTCATGGGGCAGTGTACGATTGGTCCACATAAACTGTATTCAATCATCATAATTGGCAGTAGTCTGGTGTAGTTAATAGGCATGCGTATCAATACATAAAAGTGTTGTCATCTTTTTCCCAAACTCTCAAACTCTCAAACAGTGCTCGATGCTAAAAGCAAAGTATATATATAGATCGATCGATCGATCGGTCAATCGATCGATAGATAGATAGATATACTCATCTCATCTTAGTTATTTTTGGTAAGACTTTTACCCATTGTTTTCATATTCGTTGCACATTCCCAATGTCCTTCACCACTTCCAACCACTTTTTAATGCTAATGGTTCTGAGGAAATTAAAAGCGGTGACCAAGCTTTTAGCAGCACACATGCGAACGTTATTTACCTTTGGTATCTTAATTATTATATGACGAAACCTTAATTGCATCTGTCATCAGCTTGTCTTTCTTGCTCATTTCACCACGTCAATAATTAGCATAACAACAAATGTACACTTACGGATATCAATGTGACGTAAACTTTTTTTACAACACGAAAATTTATCGTGAAATTCATAGTACTGAATTCAAATCTCTGTTATGTCTGTTTAACGGATAAAACAGACAAGAAAACCGGTAATACTTAATGAACAGGTAAATTAATAAGTTTGCTAGGAGCATAGATACAAACTCTCATGTCTCCAAAGCTTTAGTTTTCTTTAGTTGTAATACGTGTCTGTCTGTCTGTCTGTCTGTCTGTCTGTCTGTCTGTCTGACTGTGCGTGTACGCTTGTGTGTGTTAGTTATAATATATTAATGTGTCCGTACGCGTCTTCAGTGAGACACAGAAATATGTATATTGATGAAATAATGTAATGGTTGCCTTATCATTTCATACTATGGTCTTATTCAAAGTTCAATAGATCATTGTTGTGTTGTGTTGTGTTGGGTATTACCTCAGCAACAAATTTGGATAAACTGTTTATTCTGCAGAAGAGAACTTTACATGTACTCTTTGAGCTGCCGTATGGTTTTCTATCAGTGCACTCATTTTCTGTATTTTAATGTTTGGCGATAGGACAAAGAATTTATTACTTTCTTGCAATATTGGCTTACAAATGTGTTACTGGAAATGCTTCACAGTACCTGTCTGATATGTTGACATTCTACAGTAGTATTCATCACTAACAAACACGTACTATCCAGGATATGGATTGTAATATTCCGAAATTCAACTTACGTACAGACCAGAGAAGTTTTAAGTATCCTGCTACAAACGTTTGAAATTATTTGCCCAATGATTTGAAGTGTGCTCTCAATGTTAACAATTTCAAGGTAAAATTGAAAGCTTTTATAAAAGAGAATGTTCCTTTGTAACGGTTACTTTTGCTTTTCTCACTGTGCTGTAATTTATGTACATTTGAGCCGCTCATCAGCTTGATAAATACTTTCAGTTCGGAACTTGGAACTTGCTTGCTCACCACAATAATGAAAGTATTCATCATAAATAATATGTCGCATAGTTGAAGCAAATAACACATAAATATTTCCACAAACGCTATCTTTGAAGTACATGGTTGTTTTAATTCATGATGCCGTAGGCTAGAGATTATGTTCAACAAAACGTCAATGTTTACCAATCTAGCGCTATTTATATACAACAACGTTAACGATAATGATGGCAAACGTAGCGGTGGTCGTGATAAGTCCATCAAACGCGTTTCATGAATCAATTGTAAGAGAAACTATTAAGTAAATTGGACTAACAACATCGACCGTATCCAAGAGGATTTGTAAAGTTATATATGAAAAGGCTGCCAGAATGGACACGTTGAGTCAACAAAATATTCATCAATAATTTATTTTTATTGCCATGATTCGCTTCAGTTTCTACGCGTACGAGTACTTGTACCAGGCTGCCTTCCACTGCTTGAGAGCTTTCGGGTCTCTATAAATTGTAATTATCATTTTATTTACAGATGACGGGTTAACAATTGAACAGGTAACACCCGGTAACAAATGAATATTTAGAGGTAACGTTGCATTAGATGGCAGAATCTAACAATGAAGTAATTACCCTCCATTGTCTTTTAAATTATTCACTCTAAAGGCAGGTTTAATGTCGTAGAATGTAATGCGTCACAGGGGGAAATAAAATCATATTTAAAAGCAAAAACCTTTAAATGCAATTGACAAATTTTGGCAGATGTGCATTTAATGGGAGTCGCAATTAACAATAACCTCGATGAAGACTGTAAATATAATTGCCATGATAATAACAGCTTTCACGTCGCAATTTACATATCGTGATGACATTTTGCACCTTTAACTTGAGAACTGAAAAGTTAGAATTCCATGTAGCAATGCATATTTAAAACTGTTCTTGTTAGACTTCCTACTTTTTCTTCATATTACAATTTAGTTTTGAAACGCATCCTGATGACTACATGACATTTGAAGTACGTTTCGTTAACTAAACATTACTTTTCAGTGCGTCATGTCGATAGGTCACCGCATCTAATGTTAATATTCATGTACCGCTAGCTGAAAGCCTAGAAATACGGTAGCATACATTGTAAAGTCTGTGTATTGTACAAGGTTTGATTCCAAATGAAAACCGGCTGGTACTTTGAAAGACGCTCGGCTGTAGTACTGTCTATGGCACTGTGACTTGCGTTTGTGAATGTCATACTGATACATAAAGGTTGTTCGGTTTTTTGTCTTTAATAAGGCCGTGTTCACACACAAACAATCTGTGAAGGGTCGGCTAGAGAGAATCAGGGGGGACCTGATATGTCTATAAGGGGACCTGAAATTTTTTTGGTTCGCTTTTTAATACTTTTTTATATTTTTCGATTCCAAGGTTGGTAGGTAACTCTATGAAAAATGAATTACATTTTAATGTCATCAAATTGTTCTTACATTAGTAATAGTTAAACAAAATCTAGAACAATTTTGTCCAATGTCATGATTTTAATCTCGAAAGAGTCTAAAAATGCATCATGTTTTGTAAAAAACAAACACGTAGGCCTAGTAACGGGGCGGAAGCTGCAACCGTTGATATTTTTTTTTTCAATATTTCTCTGCAATATCTCAAAACAGTTTCTTGCTGTCTCCTTACAGCACGCTGAAACATCAGTTTGTTGACAAAGTCTGTATATGATAATATTGGTGAAAAATGAATTAGAGTTCAGGCAGACAGTCAGTAGTCAGTGATACAAATGCACAGTACACATACACAGGCTGTGATAACAAGCTGAATACTGGACAGTTCAAAATGCTGTAGGGAGTAGAACAAGAACACAGTTGTATAATAAACTGAACAAAAATATTGTCGAAATTATCAAAGTTAATACTGCCCTGCTACTGCCTACGGACAGTGCCACTGTCACTGCATGCCGGCAGTGACAGAGATAGCTCTGACTCTGATGTAACTGAAGAAGAATTTGGGTCATATGACGCTCATGACAGTGAAACACTCCAACGCATGATCAGGTCATAGAGCAACGTATGGAAGACCAGGAGACTTGACAGTTACAAGGGATTTTTGAATTCTGGCATATGAGAATAATGAAATGTCAAAGAAAAAAGGATCGGGTTACCATACTTGATTTTCTAACTTTTCAGATTCCAATGTAAAATAACATAAAAGTCAAACTTTGAACAGTAAAGATTCTAATTTAAAGGAAAAAACTGTGTGAGTAAAGTCCATTGATGCGTTTTAAAAGAATCAATTCAAAAACTTTTCTTGGGAATATGGCTCTCTAAACTGCTAATAACAGGTAGTGTCGAACATCTACGAGTAGCACTGTCCAATACATGTTTATTTTTCCTTTGCGTAAATAAATATGCGGGTATATGAAAATTGGGGGGGCTTGAAAAATTTGATCATATAGACGGGGAACTTGAAATCTTTTGAGGGTATCGAGGAGGATCTAAAAAAAGATTTCAATCGCGATTCCTCCAGCAACCCCTCCCTCACCGTTATTTGTGAACGCAGCTTAAGGCGTTTGTTTGTTGTCCTGGTAGATTTTCAGAGAAAATTAAGTAAACAAACAAAATGTTAACACCATTACAAATAAAAATGTTAGACCCCCAAATTAAAATTGAGCTTATGTCAATACATTTGTGTTTTTGTCTGTGTTTGTTTTTTTTCAATAGCTCGCTGGTTGGTTTTTCAAATATCCAAGGAAGGCAAACAAAGAATTTTCTTTACTAATTCTTTTCTAATAATATAAACAAAACATTTGATCAGATTTTGAACTACAATTTTTTTGGAAGAAGCATTGGATATTATGAATAAGTATCGGAAAAGCTAAGTGTCAACAGAATGGAATGATTCGTTTAGGACCACCAGGCCGAACAATGTGACAATGTGACAGTGACCAGATTGTAAGGTTTGAGAGAATGAATACCAGAATGTTGGTTACAGGAAAACTGGCGGTTGTTAACATTTGAAATTTAAAGCCGAAACGGAACATCAGTTGCAAGCAAGCCACCATAATTAGTGTTTCTATATGTAACAAAATAGACTAGTGTACGCATGCGTTTAAATCCATCAAAACTGAATATTCATCACAATTCTTCCGAAGAAAGCTGAATTGTTTATCAATGGCAATAGTCAGGTGAATTATGATTCACTCAGGATAATTTGATCACAGTCGTGTAAATAAGAATGAGCATTAGGCATTTGACCGTGCGAACAAAAACTTCCGTTCCCTTCCGTACCTTTTAACTGATTTTAAAAATATTTTTCAGCTGGCTGTAAATATAGTTTAGCTCAAATATTGAATTCAAATATTGATGATAGTATGGCTTGACTGATCAAATATGTATCATTGCGACCCACTGATTGACTGTTGATTTGAAAGGAGTCTTCACTTGGCTGAACGATACAGAGATGGCAGTGGTACTAGTGTATGTAGAAGGATGAAGTTAGAGCTATGAGGGGAGAAAGAGCTATGAGGGGAGAAAGAGCTGTGAGGGGAGAAAGAGCTGTGAGGGGAGAAAGAGCTATGAGGGGAGAAAGAGCTGTGAGGGGAGAAAGAGCTGTGAGGGGAGAAAGAGCTGTGAGGGGAGAAAGAGCTGTGAGGGGAGAAAGAGCTATGAGGGGAGAAAGACCTGTGAGGGGAGAAAGAGCTGTGAGGGGAGAAAGAGCTATGAAGGGAGAAAGAGCTGTGGGGAAGAAAGAGCTTTGAGGGGAGAAAGAGCTATGAGGGGAGAAAGAGATATGAGGAGAGAATATTTCTAATGAGGTGTGCGCACGAGTTTGGGGAACTGGTGTGAATCACTGTTAGTGTTGAAATTACTCAGACCAAATAAAATAAACTTGTAAAAGGTGTGAATATAATACCTCATCGAAGTTGAGATTTATTATTTCAAAAGTATATTACCAATGGGCGGGAAGTTGAAATTCAATATTATACCTATTTGTCTTTACACTTTTTTGATCGTTTGTGTTGTATTATAATAATTAATATATTTGCATAATGTTCTTAAGGAAAGAAGTTCAAAAATCGCAATTTACTCTGATGCTTGGCATCAATCAAAGTCGTGTAAGCAAAAATGTAAGTAAACTATTGCAATACTTAAGATAGTTCAAGAACAGGAAATTCGTTTGCGGTTTCTTGGAAGTTTCTCGCAATCAGTCGCACCGTGACTAGCATGCAACAGTTATGCTGCACTTTCAGCCACGGCCAAGCAGCGAAAGCAGCATAGCGGGCTAATTCAACACAGATTGAGTTTGTCGTACCAAAAGTAAGGATAACTTGGATGAAATTCCTAAAATATGTATTCGAAAGTCCGCTTTTAATTTACAATAGCCAGAAAGCGGACAGAAATTTTGCATCTCAGTGATGACATTTGCTGAATGAAATCGATGGAATTTCTGGCTGTCATTTTGCTTGGTGGTAGCTTGCAGCAATGGACGTCAGATACATCACTGAAATTTTCCTTTTTTGTACAATAAGTCTGATTTCACATGTTCTTTAAATGTTTTTCACTTGCGCGTTTTGGGTCTGCGGGTAAAACTTCAAAAAATGTACATGAACCTTGTATTACCTTTCATCTTGATTTCTTGAGTTTGCTTTCAAACTCTACCACAATTTACTATGAAATGCAGCATGTGTACTCAAGCTCACCTCAAAACAAAACTCGTAATCCAATTTACAAAAAGGAAGATACTAAAATGGTGACTGGCCAAATAGCGACGAACACACCTTGTAAGGTCGCGAAAGCGAACCTGAAAGTAGCCATATTCTTAAACAGGCCTAAGTCTGTGGTCAACACATGTAATTCCTATTGCTAACAAATTCGTAGAAACCTTACTGCTCGAGGAAATAGCCAACTGCAGAATAACCGTTTTTAGTCGACAGCATTTAAAACAAACTGAAGTATTGACGAGTAGTAAGACAGCATGTTGATGACGACCATTTTCCTGTGTGGGATTAAAACGGGTTGGTAGCGAGCATCATGGGAAGCTGACAAATCGACATCGTCTCACAGTTTATACCAGCCCTGTACCTTGTTAACAGCTGTACCTGGTCAAGGTCCCTACATGGGTAGTTTAGCTACTACCAAACATTGTTGAACAGAAAATAAATGATAACAGGATTGGCGTATTTCTTCCTCTTCAATTTGGGTTGTCATCATTTGTATAGTACCATGTTTTGAATAAAACAAACACAGAGTTTTCGAAATTAACAAACCTTGAATAACATTACCTTGCCTTGCCTTTCAAAAATTTAGTGATATATATGCAAAGGGTTCACTCAGATATTACGAATATTATCATTTTAACTTTCTAACAGCAATTTCAAACACCTCAAATGAATATACCAGCTGCTTCCCTGTACATTCCAAAGCAATTTGCTATCGGAGAACATGCAATATGAAACGTTTACATGCAATCGTAAAAATTGTATGTGATAAATGGGATTATTAAAAGTTCAAAAAGAGATTTTTATCTCCAGCTTCAGTGAATTCGTTAACATTATTGCATTCCACGGTCTTATACAGATAAAAAGGAGTGCAAGTAAACCGTCTTGGTGTTCGAATTTGTGTTCGAAAGACTGAGCATCCACAGAACTTCAATTTCTTCGATGTCACCATGTGCCCGTGTTAGGGCATGTGTACCTTATAATGATCGTTCTTACAGAGAGAGGCAAGTAATTTTAAACTTTTCTGAGCACTCACTTGGCACAGCTCATCCTGACCCAGACAAGCCAAACTACGCTAAGATAGAATATGACTTTGGTATTCTCAAGCTTTTACAAAACTTATGTGGTCTATCACTTGTGGCGGCTCATTTTGAAGCTCATGGCGTAAATAAAGTCCTCAGTGAGTTTTGTTGAAGTTGAAAATCATATTTCCCTCGTAGAGTTAACACAAGGATTGCAGCATTTTGAATTTCAAATGTCGGCAAAATATTGGGCAATATGAACTACAAAATGTCGAACACTGTAGGCCCCGAATTTGGACTATTGATTACGAAAGGGAACGGTTTAAAGCTTTCTTATGGAAACTTTGAGCAAAAGTTGAAGGCTTTGAATATCGAGGCCAGTACTACCTAAACTTGAGTTCACTGAAACCCTGTAAAATTGTAGTGACTATTGCATAGAAGCTGCTAACATAAAGCGCCACCTACGGCCATCAAATCAATTCTGACACAACTACTGTTTTTACTTGTGTTGTCCTTTCACATCAGTTTCTCACTTAGATATGGTAACGTTAACGGCATGTGAGTCTTTTATGGATGCTTGGTATTGAGATTAATTACTTTTTTCATTTTGAATTGACCTTTTATTTCAATTTTGTTGGTTCCCTAAGTGTCAAACTGTCCTTTACGTTTCAAAGTGTTTTAAGCAACATACGCAAAGAGAAACGCCCAGCAAAATCCACTCTGCTCATATTAATTTGGATTCTTTGTAAAGTATATTCCAAGACAGACAAGACACGGTAGACAATTTATTTAACATTCATAAGACTTTCATTATGATTATTTATTTTCTTTAATGTTAATAGACATAAAGATAAAATTAATGCAAGTAAGTATATGCTTGTTGCAGAATATGAATTTCGTCATTAGAAATATTAGTCTCATTCATCTCTATAATGAGAGTCAATCAATTGTAAATAATACAGAATTAATTATTTAACTACTTATAAATATTTAATTTTATTCGTCAATTCCCTTATCTAGTGACATAACTACTGTGATAAGTACTAGTCTTGTTCCCGCGGATATTATACTCTAAAGGCATGATTTCTAAAATCTAAAAAAAAAATTTCGTTTTCTTCAATTTTTTACTTATTACATCTAACATCTAAAGCTTCCAATAAGATACACCCATCCAAACTGAGAGAACACTATGATACGTATGCTCATAATATATCGGTACATCAATGCAAATTTTATGTTGACAGTCGTCGGTCATTTTGGTTTTTGCTTTTTATTTTTCAACAAGTACTTCCACTTCACATAAATGGAGAACTTGTGTCTTGTCAGCTAGTTGAATACTGACGTATCTTCCGGTCATGGAAGTGTTACACCGACACGTGATGGCGATGGTTTCTTCAGTAGCCGACGAATCAGAAGATACCAGTCCACACACTGGATTGTCCTCCAAGTTTGGGCTGTCACCAACGCGTACCTCAGCGCTCTTGATACGAAAAGCTAAAAGCAATTAAAATGAAAAATTTAGGTGCCGTGAATGTACAATACGAAGTATAATATATATATATATATATATATATATATATATATATATATATATATATATATATATATATATATATATATTAGATATATAACTAATAGATAGATAGATAGATAGATAGATAGATAGATAGATAGATAGATAGATAGACAGACAGACAGACAGATAGATTGGAATGCCTATTCGGCAGGGCATTTTACTTTAAAAATTTATAGCAAGCTGAAATCAGAACTTAAACGCTGTTCAGCATTCTTTCCCCTGGAAAAACACTTGCAATGGTTCTGCGTATATATGATAATCTCCTACAAATAAATATATACCGGTACTTACGACAACAATCCTGCCTGTTTGTTATGACAATCTGATATATATCGTAAGCTCTTCCTAAATCAACTTTCCACCATGGCCCAAATTCTTTCTTCGTTAAAGTGCATGATTGTCCTTCTTTTAAGTCGCTATCTTTATTTCCATCAATGGCCTTATCAGCTGTACCGTCCAAGGCATTGCCACTTGTCGAGCTCTGCATTGCCTTTTTGTTTAGGGCAACGTTGACTAAATGCTTTGGTAACTTGCAATCTGGACGATATAAGAAAGGATTACTTTAAAATTGGGAAAAGGGACAACGATTTCTGCAACATATCCCTTTGAGGATTGAATACACGACAAGCAAGCATCAAACACTATGCCTTTCTCAAAATGAAACACGGCTATTCTGAGCATGTCAGGCGGTGTCTTGTTGGCATATCCGAGCACCGTTCTTGTGTCGAGAACAGTGCGCCCAAACGCACCCTGTTTGTACATGCTCTGTGCAGAAGTTGTATGTTGTTGGTGGGTGGCGATAAAGTCAACAAAGCGTTGATTGATGTCGTAGCAATGAATTGTGTAACTATCTCGGTCTACTTATGAAGACAAGTTATATTGTTATCACTCTGTCTTGCTTTATTGTATATTTCAGCTTCCATGTTTTTCAGTAATTTGGAAGTGAAAATGATCAGCCAAGCTTCCAATTTTGAACAGTATTATTTATTGCTTAGCCACTGCAGCGATCTTTATTATAAATTATGACTCAACGATTAGTAGATGTGTGTACTCTATTGTAGAATGTATGTCGCACAGGATTTCACGTATAGTCTGAGTCTCTGCAAGTTCAGGACATTTCCGACGATGAACTTGGTATAAACTTCATATTGGCCAAAAACGGTTCGTTTCACATTTATATCAATCTAAGACACTGTCCCCTGTTCAACGCTGACAGAAGCTACCTGTAATGTTCGTTAACCCTTCATGCTTCAGTTCATGACTGCTAGATGATCTGGAAGTTAACTGAACATCATACGTTTCAAACACAAAGAGAAGCAACTAAAAATGCCCCTTATCGAATTCTACGTTAGCTTCTTAAAAAAGGTCAGTTTATGATTGATATCGGAGAAGCATTGGCATGTTGTTTGTTTGTTTGTTTATCTATTTATTTATTTATTCTATCTTAGAAACTAAAACTGATTTGATAGAAAATACGAATTAATGAAATCTGATTTTTTAAAGACCAGTCTCTTTCCACCACACTTCAAAACACATACATCCTGACATCATTGTTGCGTATACAGAGTTATTTTTTCTCACCTTCATTTTCCACTGATTGAAGATTAACCGAATTGACTTCTATGGTTTCATTAACAGGAAAGATAAGACGACAAACAGAGAAAAGACGGAAAGACCAATATTTATCAGCATTAAGAAATTAATGTTTGTAAATTTGATAACATTAACAAAGAATCGGCTTTGTTTTGTACTGTATATTTTAACAACAAAAGATGACGGTCATTGACTAGAAAATTACCACATCTGTCCGTCAGATTGTGTAAATACTCTATAGAAGTAATATGCGTGAATGTCATTAAGTTAGGTGTTTAAAACGTAGAATGCTCCATCAAAAAATGATATTGACACGTCTTATGACTCACCCGGTTTCTGGGACTTGCCGATGACTTTCAATTCGCACAGATAAATTGAACGCAGAGACGTTGTTTCTTTCCTGATTGTAACATATCTACCGACCATTGGACCAGACTCACATTCTACATTGGCCTCTCCCTTAGCTTCTACTCCTTTTTCATCTTCAAGATGTCCACAAACTTTGACTTCGGGGGACTCACCATCTCCGCTGATTTCGATCATGGTTGTGTGAAAGTAACCTAAATCATATAGAAAAGTAGAAGAAGCATTTGCTCCGTGTGAAATCAGACGGAGAGTCATCAAAAATGATGATCAGTGAAATAAATTGCCCAATAAATGATCAACGAACGGGAGTAATTTCCACTTGTGGGAAATTTTCAACATCACAAAGAGGAGAACCACCCCGACCTCTCCCAAGTACCAGCTGCTTTACAGCTGTCTGGTCATCAAAGATACATCTAATAAGGTAGTAATTGCTGTAGTATTCTGTATTCAAGAACAGTGCTCTCTCTCTCTCTTCTCTCTCTCTCTCTCTCTCTCTCTCTCTCTCTCTCTCTATATATATATATATATAGGTCTCGGTGGATAGCGAATTGAAGTGGTGTTTTAGATACAAAGATATTTCATAAATCAATCCTATGATCACCCTACGCATGCAAGATATATAGCTTACAATCGTACATAAAAACGACTAGATTGACACAGTGTTGAGATCTTCTCGTTTGCACCATACGTAAAATCTGAGCAACGATTTTCTAACTAAACAGCTCTGTATAAACATAAGCTACATTGTTATACATCTACCATCGAGAACAATAGAATTTAGCGTGCGCTAAAAAAGCATTACGGAACTCGCGCCCGTTCCGTACGGCACGGGCTGCGTTCGATTATGATCCTCGGGGAGCCATAAGTGACGTCATGATGTTATGGTGGGGCTCCCGGGGAAGTGGGAAAATCGAACGTCCCGGGGGGGGGGGGGAACAAATGTCAGACGACAACAACAATACACCCGGAAATCAAAGATTTCACCACAGAATAGCTATATTTTTGCTTGTTCATTTTCAACAACTCCACCATGTCACGTCAATTGTTTTGATTAACTGTACCAACCAATACATACGACTTTTCTCCATGAGCACTAGTGTTGTCTGTTTGTCGTCCGCCATATTTGTTATGCAGTGCCCCGCACTTCCCCGACTCGACGAGCAGGGGCGGTGAAATCCACCCCGAGGTACCCCGACAATGACGTCACACGATAATCGAACAGAAACTGGGTCGCCCCGGGCCGCCCTAGGGCACAGGGACGCGTTATTTTCCCAGCTGTGTCATGCGCACGCTGCAACCTCTTGCGAATTTGGGTACTATGAATAGTTGTACACACACTCTTACTCATAAGAAATCCAAGGGTGGACACCGAACTGGACCGTTCGGGAAAATCTACATTGTAACGGGTTATATGCCAACAAAACCAATAGTTATGGCCATTTCTTACGTCAAATAAATAATTTTTCCGGTAACATTACCAAATAGGGCGTTTGTCATTTGAAACGGAGTGTAATTTCGCTGCTTGAACGAAGGGAAAACTGCTCTGTATGCAAATTACAGGTCGCGATGTCGCAATAGATTTCTCGAGTGCTGATTGGCTATGAAGTGCCGGCTTTCCTATGACGTAAGTATGTGCAAATACAAACATTGCAAACGACGTCCCAGTGTTTCAACCCGGAAGTGTGGATCTCGCAAAGTTTTCGACTGTTTCATGGCATTAAAGTAAGACATATGCGTACAACTTATTAAAACTAGTGCCTGTCTAACAATATGCGAAGTGTGGAATATCTTTTGGGTCATTTTTTTTAAATTTCAGTGATTTTTACTAAGGTTCGAGCGCGAGTCGTACATGGTAACGTACAGACCGTACGCGTTCCGATGAACCACGCGCCACCTGTCCAATGACAGTTTCCGTTTGAAATGATTGACGTACAGAGCAGTTTTCTTTGAGGTGTCCGGTTTGTGTCCACCCTTGGTGTTTTATATAAGAACAGTGGCAAAGCACTTAATCTTGAAAATACTATTTTTATAATCAGACGGAAATATAAATATTCATTAATAATTGATATGTTATTGTGAACAAGCAAACACGGAAAACAAATGTTGTAAAAGATCGAGTCATAATGTTCGAAAATGGGTACTCATAGTACCAACATTCGTCATTCGAAAGATAACGCGTCCCTGTGCCCTAGGGTGCCTCGAGGAAGATAATCGAACGCACCCACGGTTTGAAGGCGCCCCATTCCCTGCGGCTGTATCTGCGCGTTCACTGTAGAACGGTTTCAAGGGACCCCTTGGACCACGGGCATTCTGTTGTTCTTAAATGATGGTGTAGGGCCTATAAGCGTGTAAACATGATTTCGTATTTTAGTTTCCGTTTGCCGCTGGAGAATTTACATCGTGATTTTAAAAAAATAAAAGCCTCAACAAAAATGAGGTATTATTAATACAAAAGAAACAGTCGCGTTCTGCTGGTTCACCCAACTGATTATTCTTTCTCTCACACCCGGTCATTCTGCACCGCGGCTAGACTCTCCACAGTCGCTGTGCCTTGTTTTGTGTGCGCCCACGGTGGGCCTGCATTCGAAGGCAGCTGTGCAGCTGTGAGCACGCGCTGCCAGACACAGCAACTGTCAGTTCTTGCAAGTATATGAATATTCATAAGGGTAGTGACGTCAAAAGAAACACCTATCTAACTGGGCGGAGAGAATATATTCTAGTAGCTGGTAAACTTATACACGCGTTATGTTTTTATTTTTCATTTTTAATTTTATATGGCTATGGTACTTGCCATTTTTTTTTTGATAAACGGATTTGTGAAGTTCTATGAAGTACCCGGATCAGGCAGAAATCCGACCGGTCGCTTGCAAGAACGTCCAGACCCTGGGATTCGCGTCGCGTCTCTGAAGGGCGCGCGCGTGTTCCAACAGCATGAACAGGGAAGACCGCAGAATCGCAGGGTCTCTGCCAGACTACACCGCGGCGCGGCATGCACGGCAGAGTTCTTACCAGCGCGTATTTACCGCAATCATGAAGCGCGTATTCCAAGTGCGGCGGAGAATGACGATGGTACGTTGCTATGACTGCCGCGTACATGAGCGCGGTGGCTGGAATGGAACGTGCACGCGACGACAGCTATGCACGCGAGCGCCTCTGAACTGTCGTCTGCTGTCCCGGCCTCAGAAATGTATATATATACAAGGGTATGCTCATATGAACATGGAACCTGACGATGTGCGTTACAAAAAAGGGGGGACAGGGGGGACAGATACTATTACCCTCTAAAACGTCCGCAAAAGGTAAACACATTTTTTATTTTTGCAATGTAACTCACTGACGATAGAAAGTAAAGTATAGAATGAAAATAAAGGAAAAAAAATGTGAAAATGTAACCCTTGACCTGCCTGGCTTGTTCACGTTCCGTACGACCAAAACAGACTAAGTAAAAAGAAATGCACATTTGAAAAAATCTTTCGGGAATTCGGGTTCTATTGAAAGGCTTTCACTAAAACTGAAAACAAAACTTAAATGTTCTTCTTTGGAATATTATATTGGAAGGTTTTTACTACGAAGAGAAATAAAAAAAATATGTCCTTTCTTCTGCGCATGACGAAACCACAGAACGGCATTTGCTATATTAGCGTATTTTGCGACGTTCGAACATCCAAAGTCGCTACCGGATAACGGCAATTTGTAACGCACATAGTCAGGATTAGCGATGCATTTATTGTCGGTCATATTTCGAATATCTACTACATGTCTGTCATTTTCATAACTTGATGTGTGCTACGATGCCCTTTCAAATTTCATACGTCGTTTTCGCGACGGAATTCGACTCACATCATCGGTAAATAATATCGTCCAGAAATGATTTGCATACCCTTGTGTATATATATTATTATGTGAAACGACACGTACACAGCGCAGGTCGCGCGAGCGTATGTATAGTACGCGTATTTAAATGCGTGCGTCGTTCCGCCGCGGCGTTTAGCATCGAAAGAATGCGGTCAATGTGGTCGCTTGTGACGTTCACGTAGACACGTCCGACCTTGATCTGGTTTTGTAGCTAAGTCGGCATTTCAATCTGAACGGCATTCTGTTATAAATTTCTTACACAGTTATCATCAAAGTTCGTATTTACATATAAGCCGTTTAGTTCATTCAGACTATCAATTCAGAACAACAGAGTGCCCGTGCTTGGACGAGTGCCAGAACAAGTCTCGCGCGCGCTCTGTACGTACGTATGTGTGTAGTGCACACACTCCAAAACTTGCAGAAGCGCGTCCGAGGTAGCGTTCCACACTGGCGCGATAAAATCGGAAGAAAAATTGTTGACATTGCACGAAAATGGTCACTACTCCGACATTTTGATGCCCCGATCAGGAATGTAAGATGTATAATAATAAGGTTATTACGAAAATACCGCAAAGGATGCACTCGGACATTGGCGCCTCGCATCGCCCTCCGCTTCGCGTCGGGCGATACGCTGCGCCAATGTCCTCGTGCATCCTTTGCGGTATTTTCGTAATAACCTCATAATACTTACATCCATACCTGTCAGAGATGTATCACATGTTGGTGCGTATGTGAGTTTGACGGCTTCGATGAGGTACTCGCCTCCCAAGTCAACCGTGAATGCTGGACCAACAACAAAAGTACCAGAATCTGCACAGGTTTTCGTATTACCATCCACCAGTAACTGATACGTGTCTATACCATCTCCAAGTAGATTTATACCACTGACTAATTTATTCAAAGCAACGTTGTCTGAAAGATTGCGACATACGCATGATTTTAGTCATCCAACAATAACATTCCATTGTGAAACATTCCATTGTGAAATGATCATTATTATTTATTGTTATGTGAAAAGGCCGGGGATTCTAGCAGTTTTATCATTATTAAATATTTTAATTTAATTTTTATAATTATTGTGCAAATTTGTTTTAGTGTAAGAGAAATCACAATTGAAATATCCAACTATTAAGCTCAGATTCTTATGCTTGGAACATACGCAAATCTATTAGTAAGGTTGGACCAACAACTAGGATGCCAGATTCAGCATGGGTGACACTTTCATCATCAGCCACAACAATGCCAACATGTCATTGTCTAGGAACAGGTTTATTCAGAGTCATAGTTTCTGAAACCAACGTTTGAATCGCTGACGTATTGAATATCTATTCATCATTGAAATAACCCAGGCCATCAAAACCTGAAAGAACGTGCAACCAGGCAAAGACTGGCATTTTTCACAAAGACGATATGTTGATGAAATTGAGAAGAGCGCAATGCTTGGAGTGTGTGTATTTCACACGATGTTTTAAAAGCTGACTAAATCTCCGCCATGTTTTCTAAATACAGTGTATCACTACCTACGTTATAGCTCTGGCAATGTGAAATTCACTTTTCATAAAAAAGTACCCTTACCATCAGTTGATAATAGACTAAGCAGCTTTAACGGTCCCTCTTCAGCTTGCTGTGTTGTTATTTCTATCAAAAAAGAATGTCATTTACATGAGACGGAAAAATACAGTTTTATATTAAAGTACACGAATTGATAACGATGCATAGACACGCCCCATACGTGTACTGTTTAAGTTTAATGGAGCAGGATCAATTCATTTGCGTATCTGGACGAAAGACAACCAGGTGGAATGTCATGGGTACCATAAAGAGGCTAACAGTTTGTGTATAACTGGTTGGCCCTGAGCAACCTAGAACGGTATGATGAGATAACAAACAGAGATCCAAGGATGGCCAAAGGATTACGAATCAGCGTTATTCCTACGGCGATAGCCCACAGAACAGCAAACAGAACGGCACTCCTAGGTACCCCTTTACCAGTGATAGCAATGTTACCTGTCTTGATTAAAACGATGGGACTTGATAACAGAATTGCTACAAGATATGTGTTTTTATTTGCGGCTTTGCGAACGACGCTATTACTTTCAACTGGTAAAATTGTTGGCAAAACATAAAAGCGAATATACAAAAACTTTGTAATCAGATATGAGAGGAAATCATTGCCGAATTCGAAGGAAGAAACTTGTCATTAATTAATGACACACCTGGCTTCATTGATTTCCCAAGGACTTGCATTTCACACAGATAAATTGAACGGCGACTTGTTGTTTCTTTCCTGATTGTGACATATCTACCAAGGATTGGACCAGGTGTACACTCTAGATATGCCTCTCCTTGAGCTTCTATTCCTCGATCATCTTCAAGATGTCCGCAATCTTTGACTTCGGCGGACTTATCACCTCCTTTGATCTCAATCACAGTAGTATGGAAATAACCTGGAATTCGGAGATGAATGCATATAAAGCAAGCGTTCATTTTTGTAAAAGTGCTGTAAACATGTGAAGACTATATAAAGTGCACATATATATGTTTGATCTCCTCACCAAACGTATTCGATTATGAAACTTGAGAAAGTCCAGAAAAATTAATAAAATATCTTTGCTACCGATCCTCACATACCTATTCTAATGAAACATATAACTGTTTACAGCCTTTGTAAAACATTTCAGCTGCCCACATTGCAGAGCAGACGGAGATTTTTAGATACTTCATTCCTGTACAAAATTGTAAATTCTTATTACAACGCATCTGATGTACTTGCGCAAATTACTTTTCATACTCCCCCTATAGCTCTGCGTCGTACTCTTCTTTTTAGATCAGCATCTTATCGTAAGAACATTTTAAAATTTGCTTTTTTATCACGGAGCCAAAACTTCTATGAGACTATTTTCATGGACAAAATTTATTAATTTTTGGTAATTTTATTATATTTAAATGCAGTTTACATCAGCTAATAATTGATTTATACATGGTGTAACTTGTTTCACTTGTTTTTTTCTTGTCTTAGTATATCTTTAGCTTTTATTGTTTATTTTTGTCGTGGTTATATTTTTTGTTTTTCTTTGTCATTTTTATCTCTTTTTTCTTTATGAAATGTACCTGTACTGGAGGCAACCTGTTGGTTCATAAATAACCATTGATAAATAAATAAATAAATAGAAAACGGTCTATTCCTATCTATCCATCAATCCATCCATCCATCATACATAGCCAACGATACTTACATCCATATCCTGTCATCGATGTCGCACATATTGGTGCATATGTCAGTTTGACGGCTTCGATGAGATACTCGCCCCCCAAGTCAATCTCCAAAGCTGGACCAACCATCAAGGGACCAGTATCTGCGCATGTCTCAGTATCACCATCTACCAGGAACTTGTAAGTGTCTTGAGTATCTCCAGTTACGTGAATTCCTCTCACTTCTTTATTCAAAGCCCAGTTTACGACACCGTTGGCTTAAATAAAATAGTAGACAATAACAATTTTACACCCTTCAAACATTTTAAGCGTTTGATAAAAGTTAAAAATGGAGAAGGGAACCATTTTTAAATTCGTTGCTTTCAGATCCTACTCAACGTACATTGTTACGGAAGTAGAGAACTGGCAATCGCAGTTGTATGATTTGCACATTGTCAGGAAAAAACTTAAAAATACGTAGAAATATTCATCGGCGACGATTCGAAATGTAAATTTTTAGATATTCGTAGCCGTGTATCGTCCTGTCTACCAGTAAATTCTCTGCCAGCAAACTAGAATGCAAATTCAACCTTTTTTTCAGTATTTTCCTCAGTTTAAAATATACAACAAAGGCTCCATACTTTCTCGCAACTATGACTTATGGAATACAATATAACAAAACATAATACCTGTAGAGGTTGCAAGCCAAAATGTAAGTACAACACCGACGCTCACAATGATTCTAAGACGATCCATCGTTGATATGAAGCTGAAACAAATATTACAAACAAACAAATGCCTTGTATGATTTGTTTGCCTCCCGTTAGGACTCTGAAATAATTGACCTTACATTGTTTATCAGGAAATATGACAACAGATTCAATCCTTTGGCAGGATTTCTATACTTGTAGTGGCTATTCTTTGTATTTAGCGTTCGTCAGAAGAGTAAAGTCGGAATCGAAAAATGTTGTAAAACCACTGGACTATAAAAGGAAAGTTCTCCTTAAAGTCAGCTTGGCATCAGAGATTTTTAGTTTTCAGGCTGAATTCTTTGTGTGTCTAATTGCTTGTCTACAAATCGATTTACATAAGGACACACTACCTTCCTATCTTTGGCATCAAGTCTCTCCTTCATTGACATGACAGTTTGAAGTCACATGTTTTATGACTTACTCTTTTTGTTAGCAGTCAAGGGAATTACAGTGCGTGTTTACAACATTTCAACAGTAGTACAAAACGTGTTTCTATCTAGTCTTTTGCCAGACCGATTTCCTACTCTAGGTAGTGTTTGAAAACAGAAATTGAAAAGAAAGGAAACTCTTTCGCCAAGATTTTTCATTGAAGAAATGATCACATAGAAGGGGCAGGAGATGATGAACATTGTCGATATTTAATCTATGTATTTCAATTCGATGAACGTTGAACAATTATTAGGTTAGTCGGTGTATCATGCTTTTACTAGTGATTTTAGAAACGTAATGAAGCGAATACTGGTCATACTAGCTATATGAGAACACTAAAGAGACAGGTCAGAAATAGCAAGATACTTTCCGAATGAATAGCAGCAGAGTTAACGTAATAACTGTTCTTAGTAAAGTAAGACTAATTTACTAACATAGTTGATACTTACGTACGGGCCTTGAATATTAGACGGTTTGGAGCATACAATGGTCGTCTGGTTGATAAAATATATCTTGCAACACCGTTTTATACACCATTTATCGAGGTGATATTGTGTGTGGCAGTTTACGATTGGTAGATGTGCCACTTAATTGAATTAAAATGATTGACAGCGGTCAGAATGTGTACGCATTATGTATCTGTATCTACGAAAACATCAACATTTTTACGGTGTTCAAAGATGGGATTTGCTGCCCACGGTGTCTGATTTCCTCTATTCAGTAATGGTTTTAAATGTGACATAATATAAATATTTATGTTAGTTGTAGCTGTTGCAGCTATTAAACGTACGTATGTATAGGTAATGTAAGACACCCTTGTTCAAAACAGTATTCTCTTTTTAAAAAACAGTCTACCCCGGCCGATAAAATTACTTGATGTAAGATTAAACAAATTTCTCACAGACACAGATAGATAGATAGATAGATAGATAGATAGATAGATAGATAGATAGATAGATAGATAGATAGATAGATAGATAGATAGATAGATAGATAGATAGATGGATGGATGGATAGATGGATGGATGGATGGATGGATGGATGGATGGATGGATGGATAGATGGATGGATGGATAGATAAATGGATAGATGGATGGATGGATGGATGGATGGATGGATAGATGGATGGATGGATGGATGGATGGATGGATGGATGGATGGATGGATGGATGGATGGATAGATAGATAGATAGATAGATAGAGAGATAGATAGATAGATAGATAGATAGATAGATAGATAGATAGATAGATAGATAGATAGATAGATAGATAGATAGATAGATAGATAGATAGATAGATAGATGGACGGATGGATGGATGGATGGATGGATGGATATATGGATAGATAGATTTTCTCATCTTATCATTTTCACACTTTACCTCATCAGTAATTCACAAGTTCTGTATATTGTAAATGATTTTTAATCTTTCTGGTCTCTTTTTCTTTGCCAGTGTGGTGTGTGTAAATCACTCGTGTAACTTTCCCCATCTTTCATTTTATGCAAGGTACGTGTTAGTCTTTCAACTTATCATCAGTACATTTCAATTCTCGATAAGTTTCTCTCTGCTATCCAATTAGTGAGTACAGTGATTCTTTGTTTTTTTACTATTTGCTCACTTGGTCATTTCTGCAGTTCCATTTTCCAAAAATTTTCCGAACTGGTGTTTAAGATTACATCTTTTAATCCTTATCGTTTATACTTTTATGAGATCTCCGTTTTTTACCCTGATAAAGTCGTATTTAATGAAATACAATAAGTTGAGGTAAAAGTGAAAACATTGTATCCAAAATTTGGTTCTGCAAGACTTTTATCCATGTTTTCTCATTAGATTGATATCTACAATATCTTACCTGCTTAAATTACTACGATGATTTTTTTTATTTGAGATAAATTTAGTGACCAAATGAAATTAAGTGACCAAGTAAAATATAGACCAAATTCGATAATTTATGAATCAAGTAATTAGAAGGACAGACGTATACAGTAATTAGTCACATTTTTATCTTAATTGTCATATAACGAGACCTTAAGTGCATCCGTCATCTGTTTGTTTTTCTCGCCCATTTCACCTCGTGATCATTAGCATAACAACAAAAGCACATTGGGGTCGTCTAGTTACTTAGATTTGCATTTTAAAACGACAATGCCGGTTTAGATGACTTAAATGCATTTATGAAATTCAGTGCGAATTAATAAAGGATTTTCAAACGGACTAATACCCAAAGAAGCAATCCTAAAAAAACAATTAGTTCGAATTTGCTGGAAAGACTCATAAAGACCATCATATCATTCAAGTTGCTAATGTCTTCTCTTCCCCAGTGTATTAATGGCAATTGAACGCTAGTTACTTGGATCTTGAATGAGATTACAACTGTGTATCGGCATTATAGTATATGTAGTCAATATTAAAATTGTCACGGGAATAGACGATAAACCTCAGATACTTAAAGGTCAGTGGCCAAAACTTTCGATGGTATTTTTACTAATTATCAAATTCTCGTCTACTCCCCAAAGCATGTTGAAATGCCAAGCAGCTAGTTTTAGATTGTTGTCGCAGTGTCTATATGCATGCAATGCACTGTTTAAATGTTAACATTTGAATTTATGTCCGCAGGAGATTTCACTTGTTAACAATAACATGCAGTTTATACATGTACAGGCTGAGTTGAATATCTGAACATAATTAACTAAGCTTGGTGAGTAGGACAATAAACTCCAGTTGACAATACAGAATAGATTTTGACAAAACAGTCGTAAGTTAAAAGTAACCGCTACTGGCCCTTTTCAAAAATTTGAAGTGACAGGAATTATTCAGATGAAACATTCTTTAAATTGCCTTGTAACTGATTGAAACAAAATGATAGATCTATTAATATTAGCACCTTGAGAAAGACACAACAGTGCGTATATTTGATAAAATGAACCACTTAACTTACTGTGTTGATCCTACAAACTTGCTAGCTCAAGACATTGTAACAACGGATAAAGATATGAAAAGATATATTTTAAGTTCAATTCTGGTATTTGAAGAGTTTGACGCACTTGAAATATTTCCACAAAATATTATTGATGCGCTCGTAGTTAGGGGAACTACAAGAATCTAACGCCCTCCCTTGTAGAGACTTTCTCTCAAAGCGTCCCTCACGTGGCCAAGGCGTGTGGAGTTTTGTTCAAAATCGTGCCAAAAGGAGATAGGAGATAGCGTCATACTTTTAATTAATTATTTGTTAATGAGAATAATCGAGACGGGATATTTCATGTTCTTTTTTAATCTTAAAAAACAATCAAAGACTGGCGGGAAAATTTCCACGCGACGACCATTGTATAATAATGATAATTTTGTAGTTATGTAAGCTAAGAAGAGTAATCATAACTTTGTAGAGAATTTACACCAGAAACATACTGACGTACAGATTGGAGACGTGGAGTGTCACGTTTGCCGTATTGAATAAAAATTTAAAGTTGTGCTAGCTACAATCAACATCTTGGTGTGTTGACTTCATTTACTGAAAGTAATACGATCCAGATATTTGTAGTTACTGCTATTTGAAGCCATCTAGCAATAATGCTGTAAATGTGCTCCAATAACAAGATACTTTTTCTTTATTTAGCGTTATTGGTAATAATCATGTCGTAAGGGAAGTGGTAATAGCGGTTGTCAGCCAAAATTAACTGCATCTCCCCATGGATCCATCATGAAATGAGCTATCCATTGCTCTGCACTACAGAAATATTGATCGTGTTTAAGACGCTTTGTCAAGTGTAAACACCAAGACAACAAAATATGGTGTTAATACATTTCTTTGCGTGCCAGACATAATTCCAATGACACTTTATTTTTTGCAAGCTGTATTCCGAGCATTCAAGTTCCTTTGATATTGCAATTTATTCAATTAACTCTTCAATTCAATTCACTGATGGCAGTTTACAACAGGGTTTCAATTAAACGAGTGACAGCAGGTACTCAACGTAAACAATATCAAAGAATGACGCATTATAGAATAATGGCTGCGCTGACATGTAAGTACTTAGCTTACTGTCGTTTAAATCGTTCGCAAAAAGCAGTTTATGCTTGTCAAATGTTTAATATTTTCAGAAACCGCAAACACCACGATGGGTAACCAACATTATTCTGTAAAATTAGAAACGACAGCTGTCGCTTGTTATCGAATTATGGTAGATATGCATACAATCGGAGTAAACAATTGCAGTCAGTAGCGCCTCTGCTAAAACACTGTCTCCCTAATTGTAGTGTTAAGTTATGAGAAATTTAACTTTTACGACTTTAAAATTTACTGAAAAAACGTTGGTACAATGTCGATTTCGATGATGACGTCATATGTTAATTGTCGCAAAAAGATATGGACGCAAAGGTGAATCTTATCTTTGAATGAGTGAAATGTCTTGACCAAAAGTTAACAACTGGAACAGTATTTTCCTTACTCTAAAATCTTGATCTACTATTTATTGATTTGGTATTATGACAACATATTTGGAACTCATGAGGATTATTTAGAAAGTGGGATGACCTTTGTGCATTTGTGTTGGGTTTTGACATGAAATACCTATATCGAAATTATCGAACCAATTCGAGGAAGCCAAAATGTTTTTCAGGTAGTAAGATTGTTTTGGTGTAAACAACTGCATTTTTATGATCTCCGATGAGGTCTGTAGTGTTTACCGCTGACGAACAATAAAATTATTTGAATAGATTTGCTCTCATTAGAAAGAGTTTTGTCCCGGTCAAAATTAATCTTTCCGTTGCACCATTGACACCGTCACAGCTGACACTTCCAAGATTTTACTATAAAATACATATATAGTATTCAAGCTAATGAATACATGTTCGTGAAAAAACAAGATGAGTCCATTTTTCCGACTCGATCAATTACCATGTCACCATTTATTTCTCTCACTCTGATATGTGTTACCCCATTGACGCATTCGAAGCTTGAACGAATTTACTCTACAGTATAAACATTACACTAGCCAATATCATCAAGAAAAACAAAAACATGATGAATGATTTCCAATTTGACAAATAAGAAAACTGTTATCACCTGATAGAATATTGTTTGGGAAATCGTATTCTCTATAATAAAAGAGGACGTGACGGAAAATCGTTATTGTGCCGATACACCACTACTTAGGACGAAATTTAATTTTTAAGTTGTTAATACTTTAGTCCAGAATCGACTGTCATCTTGTCCAAAACTGTTTTATAGAAACGCACAATTAGACTTTGAATTGCAACCTGCCGTATATAACTGGCAACAATATAACTCATCGTTTCACAGTACATGTCTGACGTTTAGCCAATATCGGTAAAAATAGCGGGGAACTCTCATCTACTGAGTTAATGGGTTAATTAATGACGTAAGGATGACATGAGAATCATAGTATGTCGTTGACATTGTCTATTTACATACGCATCTCCACAGATACATTTGAGTCTAAAATTGCCGTAGCGACATTGCAGAATCATTCCAATCATGCGTTGTGATTTTTCCTTTCACCATGACGTTCATAGGTTGTGTAATTCTATCGGCAGAATGTGATTTTAAGGTGACTCTATTCGTAGCACCTTTATTGCTTTCCTTAATGGACGAGAGAGAGAGAGAGAGAGAGAGAGAGAGAGAGAGAGAGAGAGAGAGAGAGAGAGAGAGAGAGAGAGAGAGAGAGAGCATGACTGAGTCAGTCAATCTTTTACTGATCTATGTGAAGGCATCGAAGACAACATGTAGGAGTCAAATCAACTAATTCTGTGAGATGCATCGATGATCGCAACAATAAAAAAAATAAATCGGCACCATCTTTAATATCATAATTGCTGCCAGACTCATTCCTAACACTACTCTAATTAACCTCTTTGGTTTGTTTAAGTAAGAAACATCGCTGCTTTCATACAATGTCAGATAACTGACCAAACACATATTCACAAACTTGCTTCAGAAAGAGTCACACTATTAATGGAGTTACTTTCACCACGACCTTTATTCGCAAATAGAAGAAACTCATCTGTGGAAAGCTGCTGAACGCTTTGATTTTCCCAGTAAAACGGTGGCTTTGATGACACGCAACTCTAAAATACATGCTTGAAATTGTATCAATATTTGTTAAATACAGAGCAGTGTATCCGTAAATCATATGAATGAAAATAGCTACAATACACGTATGCATACAAGTTTACAACTGTCCCATACATTTAGAACAAGCATTACAGATTTTTCACCAAAATGATTCATGAATACAGTGATGGTATATTGCACAGAGTGGATTTTTTTTAAATTGTTGCGACTTTGCCAACAATTGTATTGTACAATCGTATTTGATCTTTACAAATCAAGCGACCAATATTTCCACTTCACAAATATTAAGAACTTGTTTTACGTCAACCAACTGTATGCTGACGTATCTGCCAGTCATTGGAGTGTAACATCCACGCGTGATAACGATGGTTTCCACTGCAGCGCCAGCATCAGTGTCTACTTGACCAAAGATTTCGTTGTCCTCAAAGTCTGGACTCTTACCAACTCGTATTTGAGCGTTCTTGATGCGAAAATCTGTTATGATAGAATACATCTATTAGTATTTCGTCGTCATGTGATTTCCTGTTTACTGCTAACTACAATAACCTGGCAAAATATATATCTAATGTTGTCTTACTGAATATAATACCGTTGTATATCCATACCAGCTTTACAGCAGTGTTCCTGCACCTTATCATGCCAGGTCGAGACTCGATAAAGCTTATGAACTTTGACGTACTATTTGATCGATATTATTCGACTTAAAAGAGAGAATTTACCCTACCTAATACAAAAAACCTTCATTGATTTTACTCGTTTCATGGTGACAGGAATACCACAAATTTTGTATCAGAATCAGGAGATCTTCTGATGCATCTCCATATAAAGTAAGTTATTAGTACCAGATAGTAGTTCCGAAGTATAAATCTCTGTCGAATTACCCAATACTGAGTGTTCTGTATAGATGGAAGGCTACCGTTTTAAAGCTATTAAAATCTATTGTTGATGGTAAAGGTGATAAGGACTGGCATGTGCTGCGTAGTTACATTTGATACAACATCGAAAGTACAGAATTCATGTTCAGCGATGGTGAGAGACAAACAGAAATAGAGACAGAAATTGACAGTAACGGAGAAACAAATGCAGGCTGGAAAATAAACTTACGACAACAATCCTGTCTGTTGGTTATGATAATCTGGTATACGTCATACGCAGATCCTAAATCAACCTTCCACCATGGCTGGAATTCTTTCTTTGTTCGAATACAAGATTTTCCTATCTGCAAGTCACTATCCTTATTTCCATCAATGGCTTTGTCAGCTGTATCGCTTCCTGCAGTGGAGCTCTGAACTGCTTTCTTACCCGGAGCCACGTTGACCAAAGTCTTTGTTAACTCGCATTCTGAATAATGTTAAAGAAATATGCAATAAATTTTCACACTTGCAAAAGTATTGATTATTATTGCATGCAGTTAAACAGTTGTAAAATTAGATAAGTCTGGTATACGTATTGCGCACGTAAAGTTGTCATATTGGCAATACAACTCATTCTAATTCTAAAATGCAGGCATCTGACCAGATCCAAGATCTATCTTTCAAAGCTCGAAAATTATTTTTATTCATTTTGTGACATTTTTGTGCAATTCAATATGTGGTTTCGTAGCAAAGTTAAGAGTTCATTGTAAAGTCCCAGAGGCATAATTATCCATGGAATATTATAGCTGAAACAATCCTACCTTTGGGAATGTTTAAAATACATTAGTTGAAAAGAGTAACTCCACATGGCCATGTTCACTGCCGTAGGGAGTCACTTAGCCTTGTAAAGTACGTTTTGTGTACAAAATTATTAAACTGATTACAACTATGACGTACGCAATTCGAACATAATAAAATTGGCACGGGGGTCTCACGTCAAAATGATGTCATACTGTCCCTCTCTGAACCATATAATTACGGTTAATAACGATTCAGTGTAAAATAATTATCATATTTATTCAACCTACGCAATATTTGATATATTGTTTCATTAGTTTTCTATCGATAAAAACGTAAATAAACGATATATTGCACGACATCGTAATATTGCACGATATATTGCATGACAACGTAACGCCTATGTGACTAATGCATTTTGTTTCAACAGCTTTAAACTTCCTAAAGGCCAAAACGGTCCAGATAAACTTTGTACATTACCGACGTCCAAAAGCATTATCTCCAATATATAGAAAATGTCAGAAAAGTAGTAAACAGTTCATTTGAAAGTTACACAGACTCTATGAGCTGCATGTTATTTATTCTCCATACCTGCTAAGGTTGTCTGTTCAACATTTGCTTTTACTTCGGTTACTTCCTCTTTTAGTTTGTGGAGTTCATTGCACATGCGTTGTAGAAAAAACAAGGAACGGAAAGGTTAAAGAGACGTTAAAGATCGATGCATAGAATTTCATAAAGTAAAAGAGATGTGCAAAAAACATTTTTTTGCGATTTGAGGTATACTGCGTCATGTTGAATCATTTTATCTTCCGTTGTATTTATGTACGCTCCTTCCCTTTGTTGCTGTTATTTCATTTCGTTGTTAATACTTTCGTTGGGTGCGTGTTTGTTGATGTATTTCATTTTCCAACTCACCTGGGTTGAGGGATTGACCATAAACTTGTAATTCACACAAATAAATCGTTCGGAGGCCCTCTGTTTTCTTCCTCAGTGTGACGTATCTGCCTGTGATTGGACCATCGGAACACTCCAGGGACAATTCTCCATTCTCTTTCCCCCTAGTACTTTCCAGGAAAACACATTCTTTGGATTCGTCATAATTATCGCTTTCACTAACCTCGACCACGGTATTAAAAAAGTAACCTAAAAATAACATGAGCAATTTTGAATGATTATGCATAACATTTCTTTGCTATCGACTTGCTTAAACATGCAACTATTTTTAGCATTTATAGAAAATTGATAAATCAGACAAGGAGTATTCCACGAGAGAAACAAACTAAAAATCATGGCTTATAAGCCCCGAGAGCAGGGTTTCGAGACGTTGACATGGAAACCTCTATGCTTTGATTTGATAAGTCCTATACTAAGAGTACCGATACCTCTATAAACTAAAAAAAAAACAGAATTGTAGCAGTTGCCGGGATATGTGAAAGGAGGTCCGTCCGTACGTCAGAGGCATTGCATTGCATTGCATTTTTAGAGATATTAATGTCAAGGCAGGTCAAGATAAACAACAAAACTTACATCCATACTTTGAAATTGAATCACACGTTGACGCAAATGTCATTTGGACTCCTTCGATTAGGTATTCATCTCCCAAGTCAATTCGGAAACCCGGACCGACCACAAATCTACCAGAATCCGCACAAGTATCTTTATTGCCGTCTACCAGGAACTGATAAGTATCTTCACCACCGCCAACCAGGTTAATGCCAGAGACTGGCTTATCCAAAGCAAGGTTGTCTGAAACTGAGTTGTTATTGATAGCGTAAGCTCAGAACCAAAATTCTAGACGTCTGCACTATCAAAAAGATATAGTCAAAATGGTATATGGTTGGCGTGTTAAAGTCCATTGCACCGCAAAGACAGACGTTCAGATTCTCAATGTTTACAATTCTTTTCTGGTGCACTGCTTGCGTTGGCGCGTTTTCAAGTTCGTGGACTTCATGAGGTTTTCACTGTCTTACTTTTGTGTAAGTCGAAACTTGAATGTTCAAATTTAAGTGTAAAACTATTATGCAATTTCTTTCTATTAATTTACCGAAATTTGCACTGTGTCCCCTGATTTTTTCATATTCAAAGAATGATAAATAGTTACCTTAATAGTTTGAAATAATTTTATTACTTAGAAGTTTAGGTCATTCAGTTTGGAGGTGCCTACTACCTTAAGAGCGATGTTTGTCACGTTGTAACATAAGAAGGAAATACAACTTTGAAAGTTGCTGTAACATCGATAGATACGAAGATTTCTGGAAACAGTTTTCTCTTGTTTCAGTTCCATCATCATTGTCTCTGTAGGATTTATCTGATGGATTTCTAGACAATTATAAGACTTCGCATCAAAGCACTTTACAATCTCCACATTAGTCTACAAGAATATGTTCGAACTTTGAAAAAATTGGAAGAAATGCAACGTACATTTGAAAAGGAAGAATTCTCACCATCAATGGTGCAAACAAATATACTGCGAAATGATGCAACATCGTACCTGCCAAAGAGGGCCGACAATAAAACATAACGCCCAACGCCATCATCAACCAATTCATATTCATCCTTGATTAATATCTACAAAGAAATCAGATGAAAATACACTCAAAACAATATCGTTTCCTAATATTGTATTTTTTGTTTCAGATCGGTGAAAACAGACGTTAGGGCAGTGTCAAAGATACGCTAATTTCTGTGAAAAATCACGTACAATTCTGACCACACAACTGTTTTAATTAGTCCTGATTTATTTTCTTAAGAGACCATATGATGGTCAAAAGACGACATGCCTCTACCGTGAAAGCAATGTGCTATGCAGATACAGAGAATGTATTGTGTCATTGTCCGTTGATAAACTAAACTTAGAGAATTGAAAATACAGTTACATGTATATGTAACCTCTAGTGTCATATGCTTATACATAACATCCCTTGGCCTGAATATTAAGACTGACACTAGTTGCATGGACTTATTTTCCGCTTTTTATATACATGAGTATTGCCTTCATTTCAAATTTCTTGATAAGCTGAACCAGATCACTGTTTTTGTATCTAATTAGACATTTTGTTGCCATCATAATCATCAAATAAAGTCGTCATGATTCTCCAATTATCGACTGTCTCAGATGTAAAATATACATGTATTTAATGTCCTTTACAAGCGGAGACTATATCAACATTGGAATAAAGCATGCCCCGTCCCTGCACGCGTCCGTTGGCTTGGAGATGTCCTTTACTTACTATTTTAGGTGAAACTATTTACTTTGCTGCTAACTACTTGACTGTCGTAGATGAAAAATATTTTCCAAATAATCCTCCACATAGTTTTATCAAATGAAATTTTGCCAAGGTAAAGCCATTTTAATACATCGTTTACATAAAGGAACGACGTATATACGGAAGAGACAAGGGGAAACTATTGACTTTGTTAGAAAACGGTCAATGATAAATCTGACCTTTGACCTGTCCCTCGATCAAGTCAAACACATGTTTTCTTTCCGATGCCAGACCTTTTAACTTATCACGCTTCCCAGAAATGTAATGATAATTTCAATACTTACATGTATGTCCAATCTTGCAGTAATGTATAGAAGCATCAAACATACAGTGATATCTTGTCGTGACGGATTGCTCAGCGCATTCTTATATAAACGATCTGAAAGAATAATTCACGTGACTAATCATGATTGGTTAATTACATTTACGTTAATTACGCTGTAATTAGTCAATATACGTTATGTCATTTTATCTTTACTAATATGTATAACGATATCACAATCTGTTTAAACGTTTGCGGTCTTGTTTTACGTTTGTATAGCAATATCACAGGTGTTCAAAATTATCTTATTTAAACAGTTCTATTGTTTCTTACACCATTACTCGGAATACAAAAAGCCTACAACCAAACGCCGTCAGTAAGAAGTTACGTCAGACTCTTTGTTGCCTTAAGGTAGTAAGCGTCTCATAAGTGAAAGACGTAAATTTTCGCTAAAATTTTCCTCAATTATTCTTTCCACCATCCTCTTACCAAATCAACAATAACATTCAAGAGTCACCGTGCAAAATGTTGTACTAGAGAGACAAATTACCTGAGATTTCCCGATATTTAAAATTCAAAATGGCCGCCATCCCTATGTTGACTCTATGGGGAAATAAAATTTTTGACTTCCGAAAAACTAAGACGGTGAAAACTTTCTTCCACCAAGAGCTTTAACTTTTTCAACACCATGGTTTGGCCCAAATCCATTGTTATCAACGGTGAGTGGGAACCTGTTTACAGGGAATTGTGGTGAAGAGGTTATAATGAGCCCCAACAAATGATAGATCGGATTAGAATCAACAGAATTTAAAAGCCCGAATATCTGTCCCCGGGGCGCATGCTACCTTAAACTGAAAATGAGTAATAAATTGAGGACTAGCGAATTAATGATTTTTATTGTATGTTGCTTTTGTAGACTCATTTTGAAGCATGCGGAATAGCTGAAATTTTCAACGTCTGTTATTTCAATAATGTTCATTTGATCTGTAAGGTTGTATTAAATAATAAAAACAATTAATTGTCTGCTCAAAGATCACTTCTCATTTTGTAATTGCAGATAAAATTACACTTACTTTCTCAGTTGGGATTTCTGTGTTCCCGTACAGTGAAATTTTCTGTATTTGTCATATTTCAATTCAAACAATACAAAACGTTTGCTGTTAACATTTATATTTACGTCAATTCTTCATACAACAGTTTGAAATGAAAATTAATATGTATATTATAGAAACTTTCAATGCCTTTATCATTTCCAAAAACGATGTTTAAAAAGCCGCCAAACCAGGACTCTTTTCTCCTTCTGTTTTAATTTTCCTGCCCTCTTCTGATTAACTCATAAATTGATCTACTCATAAAAGTTAGATCTTTCATACTATAAGATTTCAAAATATTGAACTTTAGAAAGTTTAAATCCAAAGCGTTTTATGATATGGTCAATCAGTCCGTTTAAAGTCAGCAATGTATTTTGTATCCGATCTGTTTTTACCCTATCAGACTGAGCTTTTTCACGTTTTTATTGGACTTTTAACATGGCAGAGTTAAGCCATTTGCCACATCTTTATCGTAAAACTAATATTTCTTGATGATGACCTATTCATTAGGTAAGTTGCAAATTATAGACTCGGTGAGGTGACGGACGTGTTAATTTCTCAAATAAACAGTTTAATTGGTCATGACACGTCGCAGTAAATGACACTAATATTTTAATAAGTCGCTAATGTATTCAGCTACAGGGCCAGGTTGACAGGCAGGGCTTTGTCCGATATCGTCATGCTGTTCACTTCCCAATGTTAAGAGTTTTGTACAACTTTACCATTAAAAACAGCTGTGTCGTTGATTTTTGTATTTATATGTGTGTGAGTGTGCATTATGATTTCCATGAGAAAAATACAGACTCCAATTGCAATATTTGATGTCTTTCCTATACTTTTATTCTGTACGACGATGAAATTTCTCTTCCTTTACTCAGTATTCAGCTTGCCTGTGTCCAACGTTGAAATTGGAAAGTGAATTTGGTCCGAAACAATTCAAAAGTGATTTGTTATTGATAATCGTGCATAGTTCCTTGTGCGGCAAGACTTCTAATCTGTATTTTAATATATTTTTGAAAAATTAAGAATACATTTACTAGTTTTAATGCGAGCGCTATTGTCCGTTTAGGTTTAATGGCATTTTGAGGCGATGTAAATCATAAATGACGTTTCCTCTCACAGCTAGCTACTTCATGTCGTTTTTTCCGCTTCTTGAACGCTTCTTCCAGGTTAGTGGGTTAAAAACTGACTCTGCAGATTTATACGATTACATGGACTGCTTGAAGACTCACTGGTAGGAAATCTTGATCGCCAGAGAAAATAGGTCTTGTATTTCTCTCTTGTGAAAGTAATTAAGAGAGGTCGTGATTGGCTATGAACTGAACAACGATACATAAGTCATCTTTAGTCTACACTAATCTTAATATGAAATTATTAATATTTATTTATTTCATTAAAGGGAGAATGCGTCTTAATGTTCTACATCCTCAATATTTCACAGTAATATTTTGGCTGCTACTTCTCCAGATTCTTTTATCCCTGCGGAGCTTATGCAGACTACAACGCCTGGTTTTTGTAAAAATCAAGAATTTGATTTTTCCCTTTAAAATTAAGATCGAGTTAGCGGCCGTTATGGGCTTCAAATATAGAAATTAAAGGACCTTATTTCTCGAACCCTAATCTTTTTTTGGTGATCTAATATTTTTACTCTTCATTATGACAGAGAGTAGTCAAAAGTTTCCTAAGCAAACAGGTCAAAAGTTGAAATTTTCAAGTTAAGGCGTTTAATTACTTTAAATAATTATATTATCCACAATCTGTCAGAAGAGAAAACGATGCATTAACAAAAACACTAATTGCCCGTTCCACTCCAGTCCAGTGCACTTTTATTCAAATTTACCATAGCAGAATGACATTAACGTCGCATGGTTTGAAGTACGCCCTCTCAGTTCACGTATTACCTACGCAGACTGACGCAATGGTAAGGGAAGTGTTCTACGATGATATTTATGTGAAGTTTCATTATTTTCATCGTGTACGCTGATTTCTCCCGATCTTCATCGCCTAACTGATACGGATCCTATCGTATTGCAAAATACAGAAAAACAAGTAAACGTCATTGCATCAAACTTTACTTGGAAAGAGTATCCTGTATGGTTCAAATCGAGAATCAATGTCGACCTTATTGTACATTTAGTGCACTGGAAGGTCCCAGTTGCAGAATTTGATGTAGCTTCGGTTTCAGCATAAACTTGGTTTTGCAGATATAGAACAAAAACGTTACGCAAATTTCAACATTTTTTGTTCTATTTCTCTTCTGTCTTTCAGTTCAAAACATGAAACCTGAATTCGTCCTGAAGGCGTTGACTATTATTGATGCTGAATTAACGCTGCGAGATTGAATAAATATATTTGATAACAGTGTCTACCGTAAAATCTTGCTTTAATTCAATTGCGGAGCAAAGCTATGCTTAACTTTGAATTCGTTGTTTGAAGCGAGAATGTGTGAATTTCATTAATTTCGTTATTTTTGTTCACCATCCAGCCTGTTTGCAAAGATAATGGGTTTGCCTCCCTTGCGACTCGATATACAGGTCTTTAGAAAACCCATTGCTTCAACATGAACATATCATTCGACACAATTTAATGGACAAAACAAAAGATCATGCGTTGACAAAATCCAATTGTTTCATCAGTGTTTACATTCTTTTGTCATCATCATAAAAGGTAAAATAATGCAATTTTCACTTAGAGTTAAAATTGAATTTTAATCGACCAATTATTAATTGCATATTGATACAAGCTGTTGCCGAAGGAATGTAATGGTACATACATAACATTTTAAATTTCGGAGTTAATGCATGAAAATACTGGACCATAATAACACCTGTTCCGTTTTGTTCAAATCGCTTGGTCGGATGATTTGATCGACAGTTCCGGTTAAGTGTGAATTATTGCACAAGTGAACAACATTTTTTTACTGTTTTATTTTAATTCTAAAGTTTCCCGGTCCGTACGTAAAGGGCGTTACTTTGCTTATTGAAATTCATTATGAAGATCCAAAATACAGATAAGTGAAAGGAAGACAGGGAAAATCGTCTAAAGTTTGCAGTATACAAACAGTCGGATAAAGTTTTAACCAGTCGGACAAAATCTTAATCCGATAGTCTTCCTTCTGAGTTCACGTTGAACTACTGAGTATCACATTCGAAACTGTCGAATGCAAAAAAATAGTGAAATTGCTAAGGTCGGATTCATTTATTGCATTCTGGGTAATATCAGAGGTTATCATTAAACGGACAAATTAACTGAAAATGGTACTCATCAACTATACCATTCTGGTTGCATAATGTCCATACTCTGACGGCTCTATACTTTGTCTTTGCTCAGCTTCACTAGCTTTCAAGGGAGTACTGAGCAGTTATATGTGGTATTTCTTTGGCTACACGTGCACAGCAAAACAATGGAAAAGTCATAGATGTCAGTCTTTTGGAGCAGTAAGCGGGCATTTCTCATCTTGAAACTCCCAAGTCCCATTTATGTAAGATGGAGCTAATTTGGTAATAGATGATATGATTAATATTATTATCAAATAAATAGACATAAAGTACGGGAAATCAAAGAGGTTTAATGTTACAATAAGATCGGACAAGACGCATGATTCTAGAAACACGTTTAGCTTCGCAAACGATTCATAGGATGTTTTGCCTATGAGGAGAGGCAATGTTAATTTTCTTTCGGAATGATATTATAGAAATAACGGACGACGCGCTGACCATTAACGTTTATTTATGGGCAAGGGCGAGAGGAAAGCCAAATTAACGCCGCCGTCACCGGTCTCTGCCGGTGTCAACTCGTCAATCCCGATCTCCACAGGCGCTTGGCACATTGCTTGGATAATAATCGTATTTAATATGTAGAATGTCTATATTGAACCTGATTATTCAATAAAAGAATCACCCTACGCGATATTAGTGTAGGCCTATAGGCCTACACGTTGACTGGCGATTGTACCTATGTGCTGGCCTGGCTCGGGCACGGCGAACGCACTGCATAATCATCAATGTGTAGAATGTCTACATGACTTCATTATTTATTAAAGAATAACGGTGCGTGATATTACTGTACATGTCAGCTTGCTTAACCGAGCGGCTGTAGAGCTCTGCAGGGCTTTGGACCGGCTTTGGCCTGTTGTCCACTGCTGCACAGACACGACTTCCTGTCTGTGCAGCAGTGGACAACAGGCCAAAGCCGGTCCAAAGCCCTGCAGAGCTCTACAGCCGCTCGGTTAAGCAAGCTGACATGTACAGTAATATCACGCACCGTTATTCTTTAATAAATAATGAAGTCATGTAGACATTCTACACATTGATGATTATGCAGTGCGTTCGCCGTGCCCGAGCCAGGCAGCCATAGGTACAATGCCAGTCAACGTGTAGGCCTATAGGCCTACACTAATATCGCGTAGGGTGATTCTTTTATTGAATAATCAGGTTCAATATAGACATTCTACATATTAAATACGATTATTATCCAAGCAATGTGCCAAGCGCCTGTGCCGATCTCGGTCCTCAATGTTTTCGTCTTACGGACTTTGATGTTTGCAGTGACACGTATCTCGCCCGTGGATATATCATAATTTTGTTACTTGACAGAAACTCCGTTTTGAGTGTTGTCTGAGTCAACTTTCGAAGTACATCGGATTCCACAGTGCTGCACACAGCTCGACAGATTATGTCTTCGCTGCAGCCTTATATGCTTATGCCGCGCTGCAAGCCCAGGGCTGCAAGTTTGATTTCGAGCGAGAATTTACGGAGTTTTTGTGTGATTAAGGAAATTGATCGTTGTTAGTCGAATGACTTTAGGCTTGTGCCTCCTATGTCGCTTTCCCCGAAGATTATACTGTACTCATTGATTCAGTTGAACTGACGTTGAGGTGTAGGTTTCGGTTTTATCGCCAACCGAGATCGCCAGGTACGACGTCCACATTGAGCCTACACGACTCGGCTGGAGCCGCGACGTTACTGAGCCATTAAAATAAAACGATCGTCGGTATCTCCATTCGATTATCGGGAAAAGCTATAGTTTTAGCGACTTGGAATTTCGTTTGACAAATATGCATTTCATGCTTCCATGTTTGGATTTATCGGGTCACCTTTTTGTAAAAATAACGTGCGAGCTAGCACGGCAAATCTGTTTGTGTCGCGACGCCTGCATGTATGAACGGTACCATGCAGGAAAAAAGTTCCGGTTGATGACGCACAACGGGTAACTCGGATTTCTTATCCGTCCTGTTCTACGTTACAAAGATGGAGATTCGGGCCAGTTCATGTGATAAAATATATAATATTGTCATATGGCTAACTTACATCAAATAAAGACAGCACAATGTGAAACAAAGCATTTGTGTAGACCTGGATGTGACTATTGAACATTCCCGATCATCGCACCCCAGGCTATTTAGAAATTATGGGTCTCCCTTATAAGCGTCTCAGGTACACTAACGTTTGCTCGAAAACCACTTTCAAAGGGCCAAACGAGGTGAATTTTTAGTCGAACATTAAGCAAAAGTAAAATGTTCAATTTAAAACAAGCACGGTCGGATTTAAAGCTTGCCATGCACTGCACAAACTTTGGTTTACTTTTAATGTCATGTCTGACGCTGTACGGGGGCGTGCTCTATCGTTATCACAAAGAAAATGTACATGAAATTTAATTTATTTACGTAAAAATCTTACCAAAATCCATAGCCGCTGGTGGCGCGATTCCCGACCAGGCTCACGATCAGAACAAAAGCACCTGGCAGGTACAGACACTTTCGTTATTCTTTTTTCAATTCGATTTTCTTTCATATGTAAAAGGCAACCTTTATAGAAATTCAAAAATCCATTCCTGTTTTTGACTTTCAAGAAAGTGGAAAGATTTCCAAAATTAACAAAAAGACTCTTCCTTATTTCTTTGTGATTCAAATGATTGTTATCTTGCAATTTATTTATGCACATTTTAATATGATAGACACGATATAAATGTATCTCAATCCTTTTACATTCGTACATCATTTGCACTTCGAGAGCAGGAAATGAACAGGCTGCATTATAATTCTTATTACAGTACACTCAAAGGCAAGTAAATTATAACGAAATGTATTTTTACATCTACGGACTATTTCGTCCATTTTGTGCCGTATAAAAAGCAGATCTAAAGTCAAGAAACGCAGAATACCTTTACAATTCTATGATCGATATGAATTCTATGGTTCCTAAAAGCCACAATGACAATAATATCGTCACTAAAACCCGAACGAAAAACAAGAGGGCTCTGCCAAGCCCTATTCGGATTCACCATATACAAGCCTGAAAATCGATGACCTTTCGTTGAACTTTGCTGAAACTAACTCACTGGTACAATAGAACATCTGTGTAAGTAATTTACATATGCATTGTTTTACCAACAATATGATTTATTTGACCTGAATAGAAGCAATTTCTGAATTGACAGAAAGAATATTGTCTTTTTTGTTTCACCGCGTTCACTTCTCGACAACAGTGAGACTACTTGTCGTGGCTTTATACAATCCTTTGCTATAAGAGTGGAACAGGTAGTCAGTTCTTCTATCTTTAGCCTCGAAACTTCTACGGTATATTGATAATGAATTTCATTTTAAATGACATAATTATCTGGCTTTCCAAATAAATTGATGCAATCTACGAAATGAAAGAAGTTATTTGTTACCACGGGAACACCGATATTAATTCTGGGAAAAAAAAGGTTTTGCTTTTGTAAATTATATGTCTTGTTTCATGGGCCTTTTAGCAGAGACACTTTTACTTTCTTACTTAAGTAAAAATTCTGAATTTGCTTAATTTATATCAAAATACATGTGGCGCGATATGAAGTAGCTTAGTTATGTTGGTCAACAGGTATTATAACTTGTTTTAACACTATCAAAATTTTAAACAACTTTGTAGTAAGTTTGGAACTTCGAGTATCATCACATCCTTCTGTTCAAGTCATGACTCTCCCTTAAAAGCGTCTCAGGCGCACTTTTTCTCGAAAACCGCTCTCAGAGGCCTAATCGGGGTGAATTTTGAGGTAAAGATGAACGATCAGCAAAATGTCATTTTTTCAAAACGCAAGGTCAGATTTAAAGCCTACAAAGCAACGCACAAACTTTGGCTTACTTTTACTATCATGTCTGACACCAGGCCAACTATAGAGGAGTGTTTTCTGTCATCATGTTTATGCAAAAGGCTATGAAATTTGACTTTTAAACGTAAAAATCCGTCCAAAATTTACAGCCGCTGGTGGCGCGATTCCCGGTAGAGCCGAATGGTCAAAGGCAGTGGCCTTCGTAAAGCCACCGGCGGGCATAGCCATAGAGAGTCGTCATTCGACGTTCCATTCGCTTTCAAGTGCAACTTTTAATTTAATTGATAATATTGATGGATGTCAGCAGATTTTAATAAAAACATAGAATTATACTATATTAAAAATTCAAGAATTGTTGCCTAAAATGTTTGTGAAGACCCGCGGTTAATTTGATTTACAATTACATGTACTACGATTCACTTTCTAAATGCAACCTTTGTTATTGATTGACGTCAACAGATTTTATGGTACTTTACTGCTGGAAAATGCTGTTTTAAACACGAGTTTGGTTCTGTTCATTGAGCTGATAGGTAGCAAACTTGAGCTCTGTACACTTTATAAAAGTCGAGAAAATGCAACGTTTACACACAAAAATATCACTGAAGTCGTCGTGATAACTCAGCGATTGCAATTTATGTTAGCAGTTCAGCTAATAATTAATACAAGATGAATATGCTAAAGAATTGTTGGCAAAATTTTTTTATCATACCCAGGTTTGAATTTGACAAGTCAACATACCATACTGATCACTGAACTCAAGGTGACTGGGTGCCGTACATTGTGGGTTCGAACCCGATCCAAAACATACTGTATTCTCACACCCCCCGCCTGTATAGGTAATAAATATCATAGCAGTGCCCGGTGGTGGCAGTCCCCGGGTTGGTGGGTACCCATACGTGTTACCAAATTCACGGAAAAGGGGGTGTTTTTCTTCAGTCATCTCGGAGATTCTAGGTCCGTGAAATCGAGAAAAAGGGGTATTTTTTCAGAGTAACCTCCGAGATTAGGGGTAGTCCTTTCATAATCCCTAAATGCATAATCCAGAAAAAAGACTGACAATGTGAAGAATAAGCAAAGAATCCTAGAAACACGAGGGACAGTAGATGATGGGAGGTGTATTGTCACACAGGAGCCAGCAGAGAACTCCAGATCCAAATGGATAAGGAAGATGATTGTGTATGAATGTGACTAAAATCAGGTGAGGACAAACATTTGTGATGTATGTACATGTATACAAAGTCAACCTCCAGGGTCAACCCTGGAAGTCAACATACTAACCTCCTAGATTTCGAAAATAAGGGTATGTTTTTTACAGCTAATTTCTCCCAGATTTGCCACAAATAGGGGGTGTTTTTCTCAGAAATATTCTAGGAAAAGGGCCACTTTTCAAACTTGGGTAACAAGCATGGGTACCCACCAACCCGGGGACTGCCACCGCCGGGTAGCAGTGTAGGTCACACACAGGTTATGTTTCTTATCTTAGCGTGTATTGATCTAATCACTCACATGCATCATCCGTTTTGATTTTGTTAAATGATGAAAAATTAAAGTGTATACACTGTATCATTTTATGCCTGCGCATGCGTATTGCGCCATTCTAGTCATCTCGGCAAAATCTACATTTTTCTGAAAAATAGCGGGTCAAAAAGTCTTCATTTCCGTCCATATACCGACGTCAAAACTCTGTGTTTGCCGCAAAAATGGATGACAATCATGTAGGAAACAAAAACGCTGGCCAATGCCACAACTTTTTATTAAATTTTCCTGAATCACAAGTGTATATGAGGCGAAAATGGGGCCAAACCCCTGGCACATATGTGAAAACGTTTCGTGTGGTAGCGCCCCCTGAAGGGCTGTACCCGACAATACAGCTACTGATAATCTGTTCAGTTGAAAACTGAAAAAAGTTATACAACAGAACTATTCATTTTCTGATGAGTTCCCGTATTGATATGACATTAAACTGGTCCAATAATCATTTTCATTCAAGGTAATACATTAAAAGGTCCATGGGACATTTGTGATTTACAAATTTAAGTAGGACCATCCTGAACCATTGATAGTTAGTGGTGGTATACCACGTATCTGGAATGGGTAAGCGTACCCTGCTAGCATGCTACACCCGTCAGGATTGGTCCAAAAATTGTCTAAATTGTTTGAAGTGATACAGTATATGAATAACTGTTATAAGTCAAAGCCGGCAATGCTGTCGCTAATTGAGTGACCGAGGTGTCGTATTTGGCCACAATATCGTCATATCGAAAGTAATGATATATATTTGTTTTTGATAACGTACTTTGTAATTTCAAGTTCCACTCTAAACTTTGCTTTACTGCATGTATATTGCCGTAAATAATGTTAGAATAATTAAGTGGAAAGGGTAAGCAAATAATTAGCGGAAATTGTGCGGTAAGAAAATATATCAGATAACGAATCAATAACTTCAAGGAGTATACTTCAATTAATGTACAATGTATTTCACACGTAGTGGAAATTACATAATTTAAAAGCAAACACTCTCGTTTATACAACTATTTTCGTATCAAAATAGAATATTTTGTCCATGATAACATGGTGACCTTTACGGAACATTAAAAGAAAGTGTCTTCATCACATCACAATTTTTGATTATTAAGTGACCTTTGACATTTCATCATTATTTTGAATAAACATTATTATTAACACTTTTACACAAACGATAATTAACCGTATGAATCCACTCCACTTATCAATTATTCCGATGATTCTGCGTTAGTAGATACCACCTACTTCAGTGAAGTTGAGAATTTTTCAAAATGGTGCAAGGAAAACTATCTCGATTTTTATATAAAAAGATAAAGGAAATGGTTATTGATTTCAGGAAAAACCAACAATTATTCCTAGTATTTTGATAGATAATGTTGCAGTAGAAAGGGTTACTCCATACAAATATTTAGATACTATCTTAGACGGCAAACTCAATTTTAAAGCAGACATTGATTACATTAACTCAAAATGTCAGTCCAGAATTTATTGCCTTCAGAAGCTCACATCACTCAGTACGTGTCAATTCTGCAATCTTAAAAGCATTGATCGCAGTCTTCTTGCATCTGTTTTAACATTTTCATTTTAGGTTGGTTTGATGGTTTGCGTTCGTGTGGCAAAATTATTCTAGGTAGAATTATGAATGTATGTAGCAAGATTGTTGATATCTGAGACAGTTAAATCTCGGTGATCTATACATCCGGCGCAAAAGCTGTTTTACTAGTTATAAACGATAAAAATCTCGTCGTAAGTAGATTTTATGAAAACCTGCAATCAGGCCGTCGTTTACGGGTTCCAAAGTGGAGATATGTGAGAACGAGGCTCAATTACTAATAAGCCAACTTAGCCAAGTCATTCTAAATGAGTTTAGCTTTCTTTGTTTTGCGTATTATGGTATGTTTTATAATTTTGTGCTACATTGAGTGTTTGGTGTTGAGAACCACATGTAAATTTCTCTGGAGGAGATAATAAAGTTTTCTGAATGTGAATCTGGATCATTTTTTCTGCCGTTTCACATTAAAGCCCCAATAGCTGTAAATGTGTATCGATCGATCTCAAAATATCCTCAGTTTTCAAGAGTTTGTTTGAATAAGACCCATTAAAGACTGAAAAAGTGTATCACACTGTCATAAGTGTCAAAAGTGGCACGTAAATGCGAACTTTTTAACATAATTTTAGATTTCCCGACATTTTCAAAAACTAATAATATTACAGAAAAATAAAGATGTTGGCCATCGTGTGTTGTGCATTCAAGTAAACAGTATCATGCTTGTTTCTTGTATGATCACGGTGTGTATGTGCAGTAAATACTGCAGTTTTAAATGGAACACCCAATTATTATAACCTGTTAAAAACGCGTAGGCATGGTCCAAATCAGCGAGCAGTAATACTTCTTTCTGTACATGTCCTTCAGTTAGCACATTTACACGAACCAACTTTGGTTTGAAAATAAAATCATGAAATAATGCATAAAATTCGCACCTATTGGGGCTTTAAATCTTTTGATGTATTTCTTATAACTGAACACTGTTGTGGATGCCCTAGTTGTAGTGTAAATTTCTATGACCTGAGCTGTGATCTTTGACATTTGTTATCCGAATTTTTTCACTATACTTTCTGTGAATCACAGTTTTATCATTCTCTGTCTCAGAATACTGAAATTCCATTATAAAGTCGTCAATATGTCTTTCTTTGCAAAGTGCATCTCTAAAGTTGAAATTAAGCTCATGGTATATAATTCGAACCGACATCCATACTTGCAATACATGAACAAAGTGTGTCGACAAGGTTAGTATTTGACTCAAGTACGGTGTATCGTTGATACACCAAAGTCGATAACATCCGGTAGCAAACTTGGAAGTGGCAGTATCATTTTTAATTTCATACAAATTTGTTTACGTAATATCCGACATCTATAATATAGCAGATGTCTCACTCTAAAGTTGTAATATCTGTAACAGAATCATTCTGTTTAAAGTTCAAAATCTGATTTTGCAAGAGGTTCATTTTTATGAATATGAAGGTGGAAGCGGTGACATTCTATAAAGCTGGAAAGACGAGAATTTATATCAAACTCGACGAAACATTCACATTACATCCACAGAAAAACCTCTTCGAAGAATACTAAGGCCGAACAAAAAAATTGCGTTGTTCCGATAACCCGATCTACTCTATTTTTTACGTGGTGACCCTAAACTTTTTAG